>NC_058021.1:21259360-21559360 GCF_019176455.1 Solea senegalensis
GAAGGAAATTCAGCACAAATGTGCACCAGAGACTTGAGTACAAACTGATTAAGCGCTGCTGTTTAAAATTCAACTTCACTGTGACCTCACATTTTTTGGCCATAACTCAAGAATCCGTGCAGTAGGTATGAGAGCATTTCACACACGCGTGTCAAAGGAACGATGTTTTACGTCCAAAGGTTCAAAGTTCAATCACACTGTGACACCGCGATGTTATAAAGTGACATTTATTTAGTTATTGTCTCAACCTGGTGTTACAGTACACTATATATTATTAGTTTGGACAGATTTAACTGCCTGGCAGAGGCAAACAACTTGCAAGGTGGTATTTCTAATTTTAGTATAAAACTACAAAGTGGTATCCTACAACACATTTGACAGATTTTTTTTAAATTGAGCACATCTCATATACTTTGCACCGATGCATGCCTGCCTATTAAAATCAAAATGTCGAGTTAGGGGAACAGTCAGCATTAACTTCTGTCTAAAGCAGGGGTCTCCAACTCAAATGACCTGGGAGGGGGGCACTGAGTGTCTAGTGTGGTCAGTAAAGTAAAAAAAGTCAAATCTTTTGAGAAAAAGACATTGAAATTACAATATTTATGTTTGTTTTGATATGAAATGATAAATATTTCACAATATAAATATCATTATATCTTATATTAAGTGTCGGGGCCCCATGAAATCGATGAGGGGGGCCACATGTGGCCCGCAAGCCACGAGTTTGAGACCTTAAGAATGTGCAGCTCTTTTTCAGATTATGGCGACGACACTGCTAGTAAGAAAGTAACACTCAATCATCATTCTTTTCTGTGATTTTGAATCGAGCCATCGAGTGGGTAAGTGATTTCCGTTTCCAGTGGTGGATGTAACATTATTTTGGAAGTTTTCATGTGCGATTAAGGCGTTCCCATGAGTCGTGTATTTGTTTTTCCTCAGATCTCCCGCTGTCTTTCAGGCTCCTTCAGGTCAGGCTGCTTGTTTTCCAGCGCCATTGTCATCTGCACTGGCGACAGCTCGGTCTCCCCTGACACAGACAGAGAGGTGTTGTTAAATGATAATAAATAGCCACTTTAGGGCAGTATTTTTACATTTGCTGTAATCTGATATATTCTTTGACTCGCTAAACTGTGCAGATGCCTGTGGAGGAAAGTAACACCGGGACGTCCAGCAGATTTTCACAGATTCCTGTGACTGCTGATGTCCAAAGATTTTTATCTGGGCACTGATGTAATGTTTGGGGTGATGCCATCTCTCTGCCTAAGGCTGTAACACACTGATGTGAGACTGATCCACATCAGTCTCACAGTTCACCGATTTTCTCAGAGATCAAAGCTGACCACAGCTGGGTCAACTCACTTTTACAGCAAGGTTAACCCAAAAACATTTTCAAAAACAGTTTTTCAACAAAATCTCATTCTGAGTCATGAAATACTGACATCTACAGTGACGCAAGTGATATTAAAAGCTTGGAGTGTCACACAGAACTGCTCCCAGACCTGTGCCTCTCTGTTTCCAGGGCAGAATATCCATTCCAGTGCGACAGAAGGAGCGGTCAGTGTGGGCCTCGGTGCTGTAAAGCACCTCCTGCAGCTCTGTATCTCCAGGCTTCTGGGCCTTCACTCGCACCTACAGGCACAAATCAAATGTGTCATTTGCTTTTTTTGGGGCTGTTAACACCCCAGAGACCAACGATGGATTCTTGACATGAATTTGTCAGGAAAGTGTGACAGAGAATTGGCACGGGCGATAGAACTGGGCCATCGTTTCGTTTTGACGATTTTAAACTAGTGCTTTTCCTCTGAAAAAAGCCCCATTGCTGCACTTGTTGGTCAAAACAGAAAAAGGTTGGCAACATTTTACATTACATAACAGTAACAACATGTTATAGTATAGTCATAATTCTTTTAAAATCGTGGTGATATTATAGTAATATCATCTCATTTCTAATGATATTTCCAGCTTGGTAATAACAATGGTAATGGTGTGCTATTAAGATAATATAACAGTAATTACATGTAGATTCTGGGTAATAATGTTAAAATGCATCCTTTTTTTGTTGTTACCAGGCAGTTGCTTTGTATATAAAGATGTCGCTACCATAATATTAGTACACTACACTGTAATAACTACATAACTATAATAACTAATAACTATACCTCCAGGATGGTGATCTCCTTCTCCTTCAGCTTCCCTGCTTTGTTCTTCACCTGCGTCTTCTTGGTGTCGACCCACACCACCCTCTCCTTCACCTCTGACCTGTAAACATACACACACACACACACACACACACACACCTGTTAATGAATCTGAAATGGCCTTTTTAGGACTTCTAAAGTCACACTGAGAGCTCACTCACTCCTGGATGCCCAGGTCGGCCAGTGTCGTGTCCAGGAAGGGAAAGGGCTGCTGTGCGGGGTCAGCTTGCACCTGGACAGGCAGTGTCACTGACATGGGGATGTCCCACTCCACTTCCACACGCACCGTCTTGTCATGTGGCCCAGGAGACTCCCTGTCTGCTGAGCTGTCTGGTCCTCTGTTGGCCTCTCCCTCCTCCGACACGTTCTTTGTCTCATCTCCCGCCAGCTTGACCCTTGTATCTTTTTCTTTTTTTATCTTAAAAGAAGTGCGATGTTTCCTCTGACTCAACAACACCTTTTCGCTGCAGAGGTGTCTGTATCGATGGAGAGTGTTGATGCAGATTGTTGCTCCCTGCGCTGATGAGTCGCAGCTTTGCCTCCTCTGATGCTTGAAGTGTGTGCGCGTCTAACTCATACAGACGTCTGCTCGGGCACTCCTGGCTGATATAAGCAGCTGGTGAGGATGTGCGTTATGTGTCACTCACTTGTGAGGTTTATTAGACTGTCACTGTGCTGATGGACAGATGGTATGTGTTTGTACTGGGATGTGTTTGTGTGGATTATCAGAGTGACTCAGCCAGGTTGACGTCAAGACTTTATTTGAGCATATATCTGCTCTCGACTTCGTATCAAAGATGTATTTAGGTACTTTTAGGAGTTCATTAGAACAGATACATCTGTTGGCATGTTCTTCCCTGTGTGTGCATGGGTTTTCTCCGGGTTCTCCAGTTTCCTCCCACAGTCCAAAAACATTCCCTATCTGTGGCCCTGTGATGGACTGGCGACCTGTCCAGGGTGTACCCCGCCTATCGCCCTGTGTTAGCTTCCCCCGCGACCCTCATGTGGAGGATAAAGTGGTAGAAAATGAATTGGATGGAAATGTGTTTACAGAACAGTGGATGAAATGTCATGAGGTCACTGCAGGTTCAGTGTGGACAGCCGATTTATGAGCGGTTATTGGGACGCTCTTGTCAGTCCAGGTAAACAGGAGGTTGATATATTGGTCGATGGCAGTGATGCACCACATTTCCAGCTTCTGAAAAATGTGTTCTTGATGTAACTGACTTGAGAGGGCAAACAGACGCGCACGTGTTCTCCCACTAAACCCAGCACTCTGGACTTGTGCACGGTGTCACATTCCGTGTGCAGCCACAAGAAAACGCTCTCGCACAGAGAGCAGCGTCACGTCAGCACCGCACACGGGGATGATGTAAAGGTTTGGTCGTGTCAGAGGTTATATTTGAAATAGGATTCATGTTGTTTTGTTCGCTCAATGAAACAGTTGAATTGTTGATTTGTTATAAACAGTATAGCGCAGAGGGAGGTAAAACACCAATGAGTAACTAGGCTGGTCAAGAGGGGGCCGGGTAAAAGAAAAACGTGGTCAATAATATAATAATATAAAATGATATCACAATATTCCATCATGATTGAATTGCAATGATGATACCTCATGGAATTTCAAAGTAAAAGTGCTTGTTTGGGTATGGAATGCTGTATACTTCACAATAAAACCAAATCTATTATTAACTTAATTGGAAATTAAGTAAATGATAACTGTAATTAAAACAATCTTATACATACATCTGATTTATTGTTGAATATTCGTGAAGTTGGAAAAAACTAGTGCCCATTGTCCTCTTATGTATATGAGACATAAGATGTCGTTAAACAATAAAATACACCAGTAGATGTTCACAACACCTATTTATTTAAATATTTAGTCACTACATTTTGTCCCCCAGGACACAAATTACATCACTGAAACACTTAAACAGATATTCTTCCTCTTCTTCTTATTCTTTTGGCTTCTGTCTTTAGGGGTCGCCATAGTAGATAATTTGCCTCATGGCTATAATTCTTGTTTAACAGTATAAATAAAAAGTCTCATGAGAACAGGTGAACGTTACACAGAGTTACACAGAGTACCGGCTTCTGGTGAGACATAAAATCTCAGTCCAACCTTGGGGGATTTAACAGTCCAGATTCAAATATTTTGTTGACTTCCTTGCAGAAAAGTGATTATACTATCATATAGTATTATTGTAAGCTTGTAAAATTGCTTTAATATAGTGGTTTTCATAGCTTTAGAGTAAGGCTATAATATGAACTTTAGAGGAGGTCCTTGCTTTATGGAGCCACGGCAACCAGAAAGAACATGAATTTACCAAAGCTTGTTGTTCCAGTGATTTGAACTGATGTGTTGACAGATTAGATTTCCTCATAAATCACATTTGTGCAAGAGTGCGCATCGTTTTCATGAATGACATTTTGTGTTGTTCAGTAGTGATGACATCAGAAGAGTTTTTGGCTTGTTTACACTTGGGCTGTGCTCTGATGTCGCAGCACTGTGCCACAGAGGAGTCACACGTACGTTATGTTCTGCCGTGTGCCAGGGATGTAGCAGCAGCAGCAGCAGCAGCAGCAGCAGCAATGGAGGAAGGGCTGCACCACCCAACACGTCCACTGCTGTTGTTGAGCAAGGCATTATTATCCTTTAAACTGAGTGAAGCAGAGTGGTGGACCATTTTTAGGTCCCGCAGATGTGAAACAGAACATTATGTAGCAAGCAAGAAAAATCCACCCCAACCTGACTATCACAAACACTAGTGATAACATGACCGTCTCTGTATGTTAAATAAATTGGGGCTTGTCTCAGTATATCGTCACAGGCAAACATGTTAACCTGTGCTTTTCCACCAGTGTAACAACCATATTTCTCTAAAACACAGGTAAAACACTTGATCTCAGTTATTGTATAAACTCATCAGAAAAAGCTTTGGGGAAAAATAAGACAAGACCACATTATGTCTCACTAAGAGTACAAACTTTTTTATTAAAAATTACATTCAAATGTTAAAAAAGTATAAAATGATCATCAGATACAAAATGTATAAATCACACAAAATGTATGATGTCAACTTACTTAACATAACCTTTATTTAGACTAAGCCACACATTTAATAATTGTATTTAAAAGTCTGCATGAATGAATGAATGAATAAATAAATATGAACAAGATTAAAGTCTTATAAGAAACCCTGGTTAAAATCACATGAATTCATTCAGTAAAATTAAGATTAAAACACTGGTTTAAAAACGACAACATAAGCATCTTTCTGAGTAAAACTAGTGTGTCATCAAACCATGAGATGATAATAAAAAGCAGGATTTAACAAAGTCACAGTCATATCTCACTGAATAAGGTGATCACTGCCTGAGTTCACACCTCCATCCTGACCGCTGCAACGTTTATGGTCATGGTGCTGTTAGGGTTCAGTCTGTTGTACAGTCACCTGTCCAGCAGAGAGCAGACCTGAGGAGGAGAGACATGAAAACAGTGTGATCCGCATTTTCACTGGATGTAATGCGAGTTTATAAAATCTCAATTTAATGTTCATCTGGATTAAAAGCTTTTCCAGTCTTGATTTAGATCTCTAAACAAATGGTGTGCTTGTCCTCACTTAACCATGTATGTATATATATATATATATATATATATATATATATATATATATACATATACACACATATAGGTCTGTTACAAAGTGAAGACTCTTAGTCTTAGGAGCAAAGCATGGTAGGCTATTTATCTGTCTCTGTGGGTGTGTTACCACTTATATTTCCAAATTTGATGTCCCGCATAGAAAAGGAATCAAGGAAGGAAGTGATAACCTTGAATGAATATTCAATACCTTGAGTGATTATTCAATACCTTACATGTGTCATAAAGCAACACAAAGGGTCACAGGTCACACAGTTACACTGAACATTCCTGTGTAAGACTTTCATGTGTATAGATCCAAGTCAAGGGAAGTTCTGAAAATGAACATATTTAGTTTCTGAATATAACAGGCGATGGAACAGAAAGCTACTAAATTAACACTTAAGTATTTTCCAAGGTGGAGTGTAATCCAGGAAACTACTTACAGAGGAGCAGCGTGTGATATTCACACTAAATGTTCCATCTGGTGTTAGTTTCAGTAGCAGAAAAATACCTGGCTCAGGCTCTTTGATGGAAGCCTCCCGGCTGTTTGTTTATTTGAAATTCAAAGTAATTTCAAACAATTTAGGCTGAGGAACCGAACAGGGACGCTGGAGGCAACAAATCCAAACATCACAAGTTAACTTAACCTGTAGAACACAGAGCATTTAGGCTGCTTTTTTCCCCACCAACTATATAAACACACCTGAGCAAAAAGAAAAGAAAAAACTGTCTATTTTGTGACTTATGAAAAAACGCATTTTGTAAACCCTGAATATGTTACCTATAAACATTAGTATTAACATATGTTTAAGAGCATTAAAACCTCGACTATTTATACACTGATACATAACTTGCAGTGCGCTCACTTTATTCATCTTAATGATTTAAATGGACCCATGCTTCTTCTAAGTGTTTATTAAGAGCTCTTGTGAGTAATATGAAAGGAGAAAGATCATGGCTAATCAAGGTGTGTGTGTGTGTGTGCGTGTGCGCGTGCGTGTGAGTGATTGCGTGCTGTGTTGTTGCGTTCAGAGTGATATGAAGCACCTCAGCATGTCCCTGCTCTCTGTGTCAAACTGTGCCTCAGCCATGGGCTCCATCTGTGGAGGAGCGTCCTCACACACACACACACACACTTGTTTTTATATCACATCCTAGTCATAACGCGTTCCCTAGCCCCTTAACCATTACAACTAAGCACCTAACACTAAAACCAAGCTCTTTAAAGTTGAGGGCCCAGACAAAAATGTCCCCACACAGATAAATTTGTATGTATTTTGGACCTCACAAAGACATCAATACATGTACACATACACACACACACACAGAGGTTTGTGTAGCTATTATTCATAGGGCACTGCATTGACTTCCATTTATTTAGACAGCCTAAACAAAGTGTTACCTCTAACATTAACCATAACCAGTGAATGTCAAACCAAGCAACCTTAACCAAACAATTCAAATACTAGCCCTCGACCTAATCAGTTCCTTAGAAATGATGTTTTGCCTCATGAGGACCAAGTTTTGGTTTTGGTCTCCATGAGGACAACTGGTTCTGACAAGGTCAGTGTTTCTGCCAGAAAATGTCCTAAATGGAAATGCAAATACACACTTGTCTATGCATCAGAGACTCCATGCATCTGCCAATCTGATCAGATTTGTCCTCTTTGGACATGTCCAGGCTCATGTCTAATACACACAGTGAAAGACTGACAGCTCGGAGTAAATGATGTGTGTTTCTGAAAAACTGTTGCAGTGTATCTGAGTGAGTAAGAGATGATTCTTACACGAACCCTCTGAGGGTTGCAGTCCTGACTCACTGGATATCTGTAAGCAAGAGAGCGACTAAGATTCATGACATCAACACAAGGTTTATAATCTCATTTGTCTGACCACTGGACTGAAAACACAGAGTTCCAACTGCAGGGCGAACCGAATAAACTTTATTACTGTAGCTATAGCTTTATAATCCTGTCTCAGGTATTAACATGACAGTGTTCTGTGATGAGATTTGTTTTTTTAATCAGCTTTGCCTCCACAGGCAGTGCTTTTTAATTTAAAGTTTATCATTAAGCAATTCAGGGGAGGACCTGAAAGAAAAAGTTAAATAATGAAGTCTGTTTAAAAACCACTCCCGAGTTGTGACATGGCACACTGTTTCCATAGCAACTGGAGGTCAGCATGGGGGAAGGCAGAGGAGGGATTTTGGACATTTGGACAAGCAGCTGACAAAAATACGGTGATGTCAGCATGGAGCAGACGCTACATCCATACTGGGTAGAAAATGGTGTTTCCAAAACAAAGATGATCTGTGTTCAGCCTGAAGACTGTAGAGGTCGACTGAGATGGCGTTTTCTAAAGCCACCTTTTTAGAAATCAGGGCCGCTGGTGTTCAATAATTGAAGAGCAATTTTTTTTTCTTCCCTCTATCTGACAGTTATTGAACACCAATGTCTGTTTATCCAGTCTACATTTTACCTCTACACCGCAGTGCAATTATATGCAATATTCACAATAGAAATAATGTATAAACTAAATATTAAGTACACGAAACACATCGAAAAAAGCTACAAAATGTTTGGATGAACAAATAAACTTTTAGTGACTAAACAACACTGATCAAGTTTCTGAAAACAACAATGCGTATGCTCAAGTGACAACCATTTAATCGATTTACCGATCACAGACACAGCATTTAACCAGCGCCATGACAGATTTTGCCATCGGAAATTCACAGATGTCACCTCCAACCAGGACAATAACCCCAGGAAGTACTACTAATGAGAAATGACAATCGTACATGGTAAGAGGAAGGATTTCTGTTACGAGACTGGTGACAAAGTGAAAGTGAAAGTATTAATGGAATTTTGTTCACAGATAATCATGTCTGATAAGAACCAGACAGGAGGTACAGTAAGTGCGGGTCCCTGCGTCATCATTTTCACAGATGTGTCCAGAATAAAATGCTGTTCTGGAGTTTCCAAATGAAAATGGAACCAGCAGGAACAGAATTTATGTGTGTGAAATTCTGTTGCCAGAATCTCAAAGACATAAATTGTGCCCTTGCTGGAACAGAGGCTGTATCGAGAGAGCAAAGGGAGGCCATCCCAGTGTTTCTATAGTGTCCTAAATGAGTGCTCACTGACAGTACTTTGTATGGCAGGGTGAAAGCATGCCAGTGTGTCTCTGTACCAGGTCAAGTGTCTCAATCTGCAGGTTTCCAATCTGCTCTTTCATTGCTGTGTCAGAGATCTGGACCTGAGGGTCAGCGAAGACTTCCACACGGTGACCTGATGGCAGACTAACACACATAACCTGTTTACAGTTCTGTGAAAGGACATCACAACTACCAACCAGGAATCCTTGTCTATGTGTTGACACACCCACATGTACTTTCCGTGACATGTTTCCGAGATAAGTTAGGCTGCTCATGAGTCACTTTGTGGAATGTAAATTAAAGTTGACGAGAGCTGTCCTGATGGAAAACCATCTGTCACAGTCACCTCAGTTTTTCCTTTATGTCATGGCGTGTTTCCACTGGCTTGACTCGCCTCAGCACGGTTAAGTTGCATTTCCACTAGCGTAGCACCTGGTACCAGGTACTTTCTTAATACCTGCTCTGGAGAAGTTTTGGCAAAGTTCTGGCAAGCTGAGTAGGTATTCTGCATGACGTTGCCAGAATGCCAGCAACTGATTGGTCAGAGTTCCATCACAGGAAGCGACGCCCGACACAAGAATCAAGCTGAACAATCCTGAACTGTAGATCAGTTAAAAAGACAACAATCCTAAAAATGTGGGCTAATCTCCAACAATTACCAGGGAAATGTCTAAAATCTCAATATTTAACAAAGGAATCTGGTGTATTTAGCGACAGCACTGCTGATCATGACCGGCAAGCGACATCACAAACCCTGCTGCTGTATTTCAGTCCAGCGGCCAAGTTTATCAAAAAGACTCACTCATCAATGAAGGATGTTGCGCCTCCAAGCTCCCTAATTTTGTCTGACTCCCTTCTCCACAGTTCCTCCCCATTATACATGATGCGTGAGAAACCATATAAATGTTGTTTTACAGAAGCAAAATTCAACCCTAAAATTAAAGTCTCCTGAAAATAAGCCTTTTTTTTTTTTTCACAGTAAAAGCACCCAGAGTCAGAACTGTTTTATTTTCCAATTCTAACAACAGTGCAAATAGTTCAACCAAGCTGAATGATGAACAGATGTAATTAAGATAGACACTGAAAGACTGATTCACGACTCAATATGACACCGGTTCTTAAACTCACTGCAAATCCACAGCACGGTGTCAAATGTAACAGCTAACTCCACTTGCATTTGTATGCACTAGATATACTGTATGACACACAGAGATAAATGTTAAGGGCAGCGACACAAATCCCCAACAGAACAGTTTGGGTTGATCCATCAAAGGGTCAATCTCTCTGGCTGTGACTTCGGGAGGATCATCTCCCTCAAAATACTGATAGAGAAAGAGTGCAAGACAAATAAACCAAGACGAACAGAGGGAAAGAGAGGAATTGTGATCAAACTGAGAGGAGACTGATGTGATTAAGTCAGATGTTATCAAGTCAAAAAGGAGGAGCATCATCACTCCCCAAGTTATCTGGAGAGGAGGCTGATAGTGTGAGGACCTACTGAGATTTAGTGTTGTAAAACAGCTCTGTTTTATGAGCGCTGCCTTTTCTAAAGCACCATAGGTGAATTCAGGCATTCTATATCCACACTACCAAAGGGAACAGCAAGTGAATACATTTATTTCCCATATTTACCCCTAAATATAATATTTTATGTTGTAAAATCTACAAACCTACAATTAAGAAACTGAGAAATCTTTGTTTGTCCTTCAGTTTTCACAGGCGGAGGTTCTATTGCCGAGGACCAGAGGAAGTGCTGTGTCAAGTTAAGTCAATTTAAGTGTGCTATATTTAAAAATGATGACCACAATGTTTTCTGTGTCTGGATTTGAAAGGTGAGTTTACCTCAGCAGTGGTGATGACAAACTGCTCCTTCTCTGTCAGGGGGATGGCAGTGGGAGGTGACCTGAAAGCTGGTTTTAACACAGCAGGAACTGAGGGGGGTGCAGGGAGGGTGGCAGTGCACCTGTGTTTGTGCGTGTCACAGAGGACATGTTCAGTCCTTCAGCTGAACTGGTGCTAAGATGGACTTACCCTGAAGTGTGCGTGTCAGGACTGGGCACCAGGGAGCGCTGTGAGCCCACCTCTTCTGTCCTGAGGGCGGTCTACAAATAAACATCACAACGATTAGAACAGTTCAGTGTGCCAAAAGCTACCCTGCCTTGGTTTCATGTGGACCTCTGTTTCAATATAGACTGATCATGTTGTCATGATAACCCTTTTACCTGTATAACACAACTTGACTCTGTGGTGAACCGGGTCATAAGTTGAGTTAAGTGATAAGACCTTCCTAAAAGAAACATTTTACATGTAAAATATTGAATAACCTGTTTGTGATTCATCAGCTTGAAGCTAAATTCCACAACTACAACCAATAATGTGTATACATTTGAGCAATTTAAATGTCCCTTTTGAACTAAAAACATTAAAACCTTATACTTTATTCAAGATCTCTTTTAAGGATTTAAGAGTCACAAGGTGTTTCCACGAGAAAAGATAACAACAAGGACAAAGTTCAGCAGTGTCGGCCTCAAAGCCTCTGGGAATCCTGCAAGATTGAACGGAGGAGTCCCATGTATATACTTCGAGAGGATGAGGATGATTATATCACCAAACAATGTAGAAAAGACAAGCGTGATTAATGCTTACTCCTGTTTGAAGTAAATACTGCATTTACAATGCAGGTTATCTGGTGATGGAATCTACATATAGAGTTATGCTGTGATACACCACAGTGACAGATGTTAGGTTAAATGCCTTCTGTGCAGGTTGTCAGGCACGTTCAGGGCCAGCCTTCCAGACGAAGAAAGAACAGCACACACCACCATTACGACTTACAAATGATGAAAATTATTGGAAATATTTCAGGACATGCTTTTGTGCTCAGACTTCCCCAAAGGCTTACAAACTGGGCAAAGTTTTGTCAAAGATTAAACATTTATCAGGACACAAAACACTCTTCCACTGTGTATTTTCCACTGGCATGTGTCTTAGCACACAGCAGGCGGTTAATGGTGTGTTGAATCCCTTCTGGAACAAGTGACATTTATATTATATATATAATATATTTAGTTTATTATGGTAGAGAAAGAAAAACAAACTCCACTATACAACAATACATACATACAACAGTATACAGTGCACATACAATTGTGTGTCACAGCCTTGGGACATTAGTAATAATGGAATATAATGCCACCCATACTTGTATCCAAGAGACGCTACAGACAACAACATTGTTATGTCACAAGCATAGTTGATGTGTAAGTAGGAATGGTTTAAGATCAGATTAATAGAATAGAACAGAAAGCTGTTGAGCCGTGTTTGATGACACCTGTTTCACCATCTCTGCACTGGCCACCGGATCACATCAAGGTAAAGTGGGAAATACAGATTACTAGCACTGTTTTAACTAAAACAACATTTCTGAGATTTCCACATTGTAGAGTTTACATTATTCACTTTGTCTGCTGTGTTTTACATGAAACTAATTTCACCTAATTCATATTTATATATATAAAAATCTACTTCTTTCTTTTAATCCTCTCAACCTCTCCGGCTTCTTCTATAAACTTTAAAATGAAACTGCTGCCACACAGAGTGAACAAACATTATATGTTTGTTTCACATGAAGAAGTAATGCCTCTCTTTTTTCATTATTATTATTTTTTTACTCTTCTGCTCTCATTATTGTACTCTTCTTCTTTGTCGCACATCAGGAAGTTACAGAACAACGTGTGTCAAAAACGTAGCACAGATGAGCTTTATTGCTGAGTGTTATTTTCTATTTCTGGTCTTTTTACCCTCGCCTTTTCTTTGCCTCTCACCAAGCAGGAAGCCATACTGACTGTGGCAGAAAACAACCACTCCATACTGCAGCTGGGACGACAGGTAGAGAGAGAAGCAAAGTGTTTTAATGAAGGGATTTAGAAATACTGTATGGTCAGTACAACAAATCTAATGGTTGCCTAAGATGTTTTTTTCACAGTTCTGTACATAATACAGGACCTGAGCACATGTTTTATCTCGACATTTTAAATGTATTGTGGTTGTCATTAGCAACATGTCTGAAAATTTATAAATAAACTTTTAGGCTACAGAAATGTCAACCAGGGTTGGGGTAAAAACAAAACACATTTACGTAGTTTATAAATAAACTTTTAAAATACACATTAGCTCTAATGGCTGCTTACCTGTACAACAAAACACATTTACAAGATGTATAAATAAACATTTAATCAAATTTGTCAAGTCATGTTAGCAGCTAGCACTCAAACTGGCTTGTGAGCTTTATTTTCTGAGCTAATTTGTTTATTTTAAACTCACCATATTGCGGAAAAACATCCAGTATGGTGGTGGAGGAACGTCTGGAAAGTAGAACATTCTGGTTTTCTGTTCGTAGCAAACGTTTATAGAGGAAACATACCAAGGTGTATGTATTAATGTGTGAATGTGTAAAACATTCAATGTTTAGTTTACTACACCAACACCTTTCCCGCCTTAAACCACACTGGCTTTTCCAATTAACTTTAGAATTTAGAAGGCTGTATTTGGGCATTTTCAATTATCAAGCATAATTAACCTGCATCTGAGTGATTTTGATAACTTTAATACACTAGAGGGTTACAACATTGCATTAGTCACCAAAGTGACTGAATACTTAAATTGATAGTTTTGATGATCATTGAGTTAAGATGTTAAATTAATAAACAAACAAACAAACAAACAAACAAACAATTAAGAAATGTGTAGTCCACAGGCAGCTCTCGTGAAAACTGTAATGATTAAGGAGAACAAGTAACAAAAACTTGAAGAACAGACAAAATGAAGGAAATGTACATTCAAACCTAGTTAAAAAGGCTTTCCATGGACCAATTACAGTTTGAATTCATTAGTCTTTTCAAAATAAAGCCTCATTTATTTTCTCAACTGGTGCATGTTGGGTTTCATTTTGGACTGTTAACATGTATAATACGTATTATGAAACTTTCCGTGTAATTTTTAAGAAAACAAACCAACACATTTTTCTCAAAATAATAAAGAAAATCTTTTTTCTTCCTATTTTTTACTCAAAGCAGGAGAGGAAAGTGTGACATCACCCTCCACAAATCCGGATAGTGGTGAATGATTGGCCACGCCTCTGTGCGCGAGGAGACAGGCGGTAACGTTGACGTCGGGTGTTGGAGTCTGATTGAAACAGCAGCTGCACACAAGCACAGACTGAGAAGAGAAACTACGACGGAAGGAGACGCAGTCTGTCGGTCACATACGCGCACACTTTTGACAGGCCGTGCTCGTTTAAAATGGCGTATCACAGTCCGTACAGACCCCCAATGCACAACAACGTTCTTCCAGACCAGGGCTTCCTGTGGAATATCTTCCAAAGGTAAGTGGGGGAGAAAAGGCGGGTTGTTTCTCTGCTCTCTGAGTGTATAGTGAAAAAAAAAATCAAAACTGCTGTAGTAGGACAGGAAGAGTGTGTGAGTGAATGGTGGTGACACTCAGTTTCATTGACAGATCTGTTTTTGTCTTCACTCCACTGTTTATACTGTTTATGGTTGAGAACTGAGCTCCGCAGTGACACGAGTATTGAGCACTTCCGCTGAGCTTCCTGGAAATACCGTGTACTGTACAGCTCATAGTCGTCACACGCCAGTCAGCAGTTCACATTACAACACGTTATCGCATTTCGGCTCAGTGTTACTTAGCTTTGTTGTTATTGTGACAGACATTATCAGTGAACTATGAACCAATGTCCAAACTGCTGTCTGAGGACCTCCAGGAGTCCTTGAACGCCTCATCTCTGGTTTTACTGCAGTAGAATGTCATTTTGATTTAAGATATTTAATTTGTTATGGTTTACTGATATGAGAAACATATTTATATGAATGTTTCTCCGTCCACCGCTATCTGTTTGTTTTTGTATCAGGCCAGGCCAGAAGAATAAAAGAAAACAAAACAAAAAACAAGTGTTGTAGGCTTTTATGAATTGTTGTTTTTCTATAGAATGGGCCTTTTATGTTCACATTAGGAACCAGCTGCCATTTCAGACCGCCATGTTTTTACAATTGCCTACAATGGACAAATTCAACCTCCATTTTTTTGAGTTTTGGTGCTAACTGAAACCTACATTGGTACTCCAAAACATTGAAAACGAAAGGGTGAGGTGAGGGCTATTTAGCTGCTACAAATAACTTCACTCATAAGCTGCAATGTTTCTCTTGGTCTTGGCATTTCTCTGGCCACCAAGCAGTTGGGTGTGCTAGGCCACCATATTGGCAGAAAATATCGTCTACTTTTTGTACCAAAACCAATCTACTTTTTCTGCAGTTGAAGCAATTTCTGCAATGTGTCCGTATCTACTGCAGTAAATATATTCTGCATGTTGATAACATGATGACAAATCATTTTGATTATTGTGCAGCCCTGTGTATTTAAATGCATTAACACATGAAAGCTTACGTGCAACAATAAGGTCACGTGTTGTAACCTGTTATGTCTTCCCTCCATTTTCAGCCATTGATATATTCATCAATGTCACCATAGTTTGGGTCAGATGTGTATCAGCATCTGAGAAGGTCACAGTAGTAGGCAGCGAGAGAAACACATGATACGCTTTGGTCCAATGCTCTAGTAAACTTCACAGTTATGTAATACTGCAGAGGATTTTTTTCCTTGTCTAATGCTGTATTACAACATTGATATGCTGCAGGCATTGCAAGGCCTGTGAAACACCCCTAATTAATTATTTATGGTCGGCACAAACCCCTGAGAAAGAAAATTAGGTCAGAAGTATAGATTATGTCTCATCCATCCTCATCTTTTGCTTCTTTTCATTTCTCTCCGCCTTTCCATAATTCCAGCTACGCAAATGGCACTTGCCCTAACTATTATGTTAGGTTACCCTTGCTGTGTCATCGTTACACTACTTTTCTCAAACACAAATAGCCTTGATTCTCATGAGTATGCACAGTCACCTCTCACATGAGCTCTGTGCTGCCTCATCCTCTGCCTCTTATTGAAAAAATGGCATAGCAGTGCTGGAATTCCCTCGGTCATGTGATCAGAGTCAGTGGAGCAAAGTTGACGTGGGAGCCCTTTGAGTCTTTGTGTCAGACGTGCACGCACATGCACACGCACATGCACACATACAACTCACTCTCTCACTGTGTTTTGAAACCCACCAGTTTAGGTCCCACACACTGTCTAATCACCTTTGTTTATCTTGTCTAATATTTAATCTTCTGACTGTTTGTCGAGTGTTTTGCACAGTGAGTGGTGAAGGGAGACTGCAGTCATTCCTTGTCCTTCTAAGTTGAGTGTTTTGATTATTTTCCCCCAGTATATTCATTTCCATGACGTGCCATAGAATGAATCATGACACAGTCAGTCTCCTCTTGCTGTTTGCTTTCTGCTGGATGATCCTGGTATGACAGAACTGCTTGCTCTTTACAAATCAAGAACAAATCAGGCTTTGAGTTGAATTTAGATCAACAATACATATTGACTGATTTTTAAAAACATGTTCGTGGTCTGGTCAGTTTCTTCATTTCAAAACATTGTCACTTTGAAAAGAGAATGCTTAAGAAAGATTTCACTCAATTTAGAGCTTGTAGGAAGGACATTTGTTAATAATTTAACAGGGCTGAGAGAGGGCGTAAAGGGGAACGATAATGATTAATTTCAGTATTACCATGGACTGTCTAATATTTGATGTCTTGAAAAGTTAGTTATATCATACAATTATAGCTCAATTTTTTTTCTTTTTAAACTTTTCCATCAGTCAAGCCATGGTACCATCTCATTACTTTTGGAGTGCTTATATGGAAAGTACAGCAGGTTTTGTTCCAGAAACTATTTTCCAACCTGCTTAGTGGGACACAGTGAATCATGAGGAAAATATGAGGACAATAACCAACTCAGCCAGGGTGTTTAATGCAATTCTGCTTTCCTACATGCCAGATTTTATGATTATTTCAATATAAACTACCAATGCGATAGGCAAGAGACAATTTAATGATGTTTTTCACTTTTTTTAGTACATAAACTTTACATAAATTTAGGTGAGGTTACCTGTGGCCTAGTTTATGAGTAAGTGAAAAGAGAGGAGAAAGAAGGGGAAGTTATACTGTGCAGTGTACACACTACTCTTCTTTGAGTTAATCTGTCAGTGTTTGTAAAAGGCTGGGTACCCCCTCTGCCTGGACTAACCCAACCACTCATCACTGTTACAGAGCTCTCATTTATAGAGTCGTACCGAGATATGTTTTTCTCCCCAAGAAAACCAGGCAGGTCTCCTTATGTTTATTTTCTTTTTGTAGGTTTGGAAAGAAAAACACTTGGAGAAGTATCTGATCAATGTATAGAAAGAAATGAAGGCTGCAGAGATTATGATATGACCTTGTATTAAGTTTGATACTTGGGAGTAGAAACTGTCCACAGACTCAGCACTCGGCTGGTCCTGTGTTGTTTTTTTTAATGGGGGATTCCTCTCTTCTCCTCTCCCGCTTCTTCTCTGCTGGTATTCAGGGTGTGTTTAGTGAACAGGCTCCATGTTGATTGGGCTTGGCCTAGCAACATATGTTGCTAAGGAACAACTGAGTCACTAAACATATGACGAAGCCACTGACTTACTGAAAGCTGTTATTTGTGTCAGAGTCCATTCTGTTAATGTTTTTTTATGTTCGACACATGAAGATAGACTCTTGGCTGAGGAAGGGTTAAGCCATTTTATGAATGTTAAAAATTAAGTTGTCAGTATTAGTTGTACTTTTGGAGCTGGTTTAACAAGCAAGAGAAAGTGAAAGCACAAATATTTTTTTTTTTTAATCTACCTTGTTAGACTAGATTCCCCAGATATTTTTGCCCTGAGTAGTTTTTTTGCCCTGAGTGGGTTTCCCCTCGTGCTTATGAGGCATTTTTATTGACATCACATATCCAGAAAGTATTCATAAATTCTGCTTTAATAGTGATCATAAACAAGAAAGAACACCCAAAGATAATTATTCCACATTAATCTACACACATTTATTGGCAACAGTTTAATATAAAGTATCTAAGGGAGGTTTTATTCTGTGCTTTTACAGTTGCCAACATTCAGTCTCACTTTGCTGTGTCACGATCAACACACACACGCACACACGCACGCACACACACACACACACACACACACACACACACACACACACACACACACACACACACACACACACACCCACCCACCCCTAGTTGAGTGGCTGGTCTCAGGGGAGACACAAGCTTACACGCTTCCTTGTATGTCTAGATAATAGAACTGCATTCAGTTTCAGTGGACTGTTGAAAAACCAAAACACACTCGGGAAGATAAAGTTTCAGCTGATGCCTGCTACTATTGTGTGTGTGTAGATGTGTGAAGTGGTTAATGCAGAAGTTATCTAATCTGTGTTTTCCTCCCCAGGGTTGACAAGGACCGGAGTGGAGTGATATCAGACTCGGAGCTTCAGCAGGCCTTATCTAATGGTATGTATCTGTGTCTGGATTTTGCATTTGCTTTTTTACTTTCATAATACATTCAGTGGGTATTTTATTAGGGACTACAAGGTAAAACTGATGTTGTCTAATACATTCATTCGTCGTGTACTGCTTTATCCTCCACCTGCTGGTGCCAAAACCTCACTAGGGCGAAAGGCACCCCCGCCTTCCGCCCTATGTCAGCAACATGCTGGACATGCCGCCAGTCCATCGCAGGGCGTAGTGTAATACAGCAGTGCCGTAATAAATCCTACCCTCATAAAGATTATAATGTTCCTTTTGTTATTGAGCACCTTTTAAGGGAAGTGTTCATTCGGTGTAATGTAATTGTTTTGTGGGTTATGTGGTTACTGTTCATGACTAGCACATGCATTGTATGGTGTTTCCTCATTATGTGCAAGCCAGGATACTGCTATAACAGAAAGCAGCACAATATTATTGAGTCATGACTTCCATAAACCTGCATCATAGGACTGGTAGAGACTGGTAGAGCAGAGATAGCTTAACACTCTTGAAACACTTGGTTCATGTTTCTCTTGCACTTCTTAAAAAGCCATTTGAAATGCATTTTTGCAGTGACTATTCTATTCTATTTACAAGAGCAGGGCAGAACTTGGGTGGAACATTTTTCTTGTTTGTCCAGTTTTATTTGCGAAGCAACTACGAAAGGAATGTGTCAGAATGTGAGTTTTACTGGGCATACATTTTTCTCGTAACCACACATTAACTACTAGATTTCCTTGACTTTTACTTAATGGTTTATTCATTACCTGGTGATGGTGCTGCACTGACACCTCAGATTATCATCCGCTGGAGACTGTGTGTTTTATTGGCATTCACTACCAGGTCAAATGATCCAGTGCAGGTGGGATTTTATCATCGCTTATGGCGTGTTTTCACTAGCGTGACTCTACTCGCCTCGGCACGGCAAGGTTATTTTGCTTTTTCATTAGCAAAAGTACCTGTTACCTAGTACTTTTACTGGCGAGGTTCCAACGAGCTGAGCTGATACTATGCATATTGTCATCAGACTGCCATGCTCCGATTGGTCAGAGTGCCGCCACAGGAAGAGGCACAAGTATCAAACCGAACAATGCCAAACTGTAGATCAGTTAAAAAGAAAAGAAAACAGGTTAATCCAACATTTAGCAAGGAAATGTCTAAAATCTCATCATTTAACAGAGGAGTCTGGTGTATTTAGTGACAGCACTGCTCAAACCCTGCAATTGCGAGTGGAGAGCCACATCACAAACCCTGCCACTGCATTCAGTGACTGTGTCAGAGTCTGTGCTCTGGTCATGGAGGGAGTACTGAACAAATCTTTTTAATTAACTGATTCTATTGATTCAGTACATCGAAAACAACTGCTTTACAAGCCACTAGTGTGTGTGTCGCGTATAAAACAAAGTCACACCAGTTTCACGCAGCCCCTCTGATGACTCTGCCCATGTTGAGGTGGTACTATTAATGGAAAAGCAACCAAACCATGTAGAACTGAGCTGGGACCATATAGTGGAAACATTCCGATAAGCATCAGTGGAAACACAGGACCTGTGCTTCATTTTTGCCAGCACATACTAGTACAATGCTAAGGTGCGCATTCATCTACCAGCTGTTTGCATAGCTGTTCCCTTTTATTAGTGACTTAACATCATTCACTGGCTTTTAAGTTTGAACGAGAGGCTGCAGTAAAAGAGAACACTAGCACTGACATCTATTGAGTTCTTGTTCTTATTGTTTCCTTCCTCCAACTCATTTAGTTTTAATTATGATGTCACTACCCCCTAGTTTTAGTGTGAAAAAAGGCATCAGTTATAGTGAATACAGTTTCCTGTTGCCACCGCATGCCTGAAATCACAGAACTATTATTTCAGAACTTAATAAGAATTTATAGTGTTAAATCTCCCATTGATGTTTTTGTTAACCTGTGTGCGGTAAGAGCCCAGTCAGCCTAAAAAGACTGTGAAAATACTGTGCTGCTAAATCATCTGAGAGAGACCCAGTCCTTGGAGGAAATAAATAAAATATCAGCATGGAATGGACACAGTAAGAAATGTGAGGACAACAGCTGCTAGTGATGGAGTTGCAATCGCTCTTTTTCATGGAAGAGAATCGGCAGGAGCAGGGTTCAAACAGGATTAAAGGTCCAGTACTCTGTGGGCTTCCTGTACTAGAAAAAAGTGCACTTGTGTTTTTGCAAGCAAGTGGCATGAGCAGTGTTGAATAAATCACACGGATCATCTCCTCTCCTCAAAACCAGGCAAGTCCGTTTTGCTCTGGTTTAGACTAAGAAGAGCCGGTAAAATATCTGCTTTCACACCCACTTACAACCACTGCACCAGCACTGCGCCTTGACCTTGCTCTCAGTGTGACATTGATCATGATTGGTGGGTGGTGTTCTCCACTTCAGAGCACAATTTGCCCTGAAACTGTAGCACAGTTAAATCTTGTTGTGTCATTAGAATATAAAGTGTTCATCAAGTTTACGGCCGAAATGTTTGGGCAGGTTTTCAGAGACAGATTACGCTCCTCAGAAATGAATCCCATTTTTGTGGACATCTCAGAGGAAACAAAGAAGAGTCAGAGCCAGAGGCAGCAATGAAAGTAGCTGTTATCAGGCTGTGCAGTGTCTCTGGCTCAGCATACTGATAAGTGTGGGTGTGTGTGCATATGTTACACTAGTCTTTATCCCCGTATGTTTGTGTTATTTTGTTAATTATCAGTGCGGTGTGTGTTTTGTTTGTGTTGGTGCATATGGGCATATTCACATATTGTCATGTGAGCGTGTGTGCACTAAACAGCAGGTTTCCTGGTTCTCTCTCCTCCAGTTCATTAAGCTCACTGAGATATGAAACGGAGCCAGTGAAGCTGATCATACTGCGCTGCATCCTGTCCTGCAGCGTGTGTTCTTGCTAAAACCACCAGCCCCACCACTGTCTTTGTGTTGTGGCTCGAATGACCTTACAAATGCTCAGAGGGTGAAGATGAAGAAGGCCTGACTTACTGCAACTGTTCTTATTTTCTCTTCTTTCTGGACTTTGCCTTTTATTTTACATTTGTGAAATCTTCTAGCACCCATCTTTCCATTTTTCTTTGCTGGATTTGAACATTTTCAAAGTAAACAGCCACCAGTGAATAGCATGAGCTATTTTAAACTATTCCCAACCCAGTTTTTCTTTATATGTCTTATATTTGGATTGTTCTGCAACTGTGTACTCAGGTCAGGATGATACCAGTGTTTCAAACTGATTTAATGACTTTTGCATTGTCAGATGATTATTTTTTTGTCTTAATTACAAACCAATACAGTCTCATCTCCCCATATTCCTCAGGGGGAGGATATTGTACAGAATTGGTGACTGCTGTGTCCACTGCTGCTTTTACCCTTACATTCTTTCTTTCCTCCTTTCCTCTTTTCACCCTCCTCTCCATCCCTCTTTCAGTCCTGGGTGTGTTAATATATCACTGCTGATAAGGTTGTGTGTTTGTGCCTTGTAGTTTGCACCATCTTCTATGATAAGGACTTTTCTGGCGCTCCTCTGCTCAGCAGTTAGGAGACATTATTACCCATCCATGCACACAGATTTTCAGTTTATTATTTCAGTGTGGTGGAGCAGTAAGAGCCGAAACATCTGCCTACACCTGACCAAAGACAGCAGATAGGAATTAGCCTCTATCTAAATCTGTTGCCGTGCATCTGACTGTAAACCTCTTACACTGAAGTTGGTTTGGATTGAGGTGAGCTTTGAGTTTGCCCATTCAGTGTTAGATGTATCATTTGCTTCCTCATAATAATAAGTGACCAGCCCTACTTAGCCATTTCTGCTTTGGCAGACCATGTGATGAGATGCTTATTGCACCCAACATGACTCACTGTGTTAGTCTGTGTCATTTGTCATTCATGCTGTTTTTGAGTGACTTCTTAATGGCCTGTTCATGGTCATACCCTCATGCCATTAACCACAGAAACAAACAGAAATTGAGAATGACTAGCTGACTGCTGACCAGTTTTAAGATTCGGATTAGATTAGCAATAATATTATTTAATCTAAGTGTTACTGGGCCTTCAAGCAGATACTTGAGTGCTTTTCTTTTTGTTCTTCTCATGAATCTAAGCTTCTGCCTCCTCTTTGTGGGGTAACAATATATGTAATGTTTTTGTAATTAGCTCATCATTCGCTTAAAGACTTAAAGTCAGACAATTTTAAATAGACTGGTAGGTAGGTCGTATTTGCCAAAAATGAAGCACCTAATTCTTGTCGTGTCTAAATTCTCATGAGCTGAGAAGATAATTTTTTTTAATTTCATCCTTCCTTAATTGTGTAATGTGAACTATATATATTTTTTCCCCATTTACATCTTAAGTTCAAACCTTTACCTTGGGAAAACCATATTCAAACCCAAGAGTCTGCGAAGAAAGGATAAATGGGGTTTGTGTTTTAAATTACTTATAGAAACATATGCCTGTGTATATATATATGTACAGGCACAACCGTTATATGTATGTGTATACATTTCTGTCACTTCACTCTGTTTTTCCACCAGTCTACCTCTCCTCTCACCTCCTATATTCCGTCTCTCTTGAGAGAGCCCAGTGTGTGGACTGGACAGTCGGTGCATTGTCCCATTTGGCAATAAGACGCATCCAAACGTCTCAACCACACTGGCCACCGCCTCGCACTGGGTAGCCACAGTCTGAATGGCTGTTGATTTTGCTCATTTAAAGTTAAATGTCAACACCCTGAGATGCAGACTTCAGATGAAATACCATATTTCTGTTGTCATTAATGTGGAAAGCAGATTCACACTTTAAGACTTTGACCTGATGACTGCTCTAGGTTAGGGTAAAGGTTTTAATAAGGTGAGTAAGATCAATCCTGATGGGTCCATGAATTTCTGTACCCAATTTGCTCATCATCTGTTTGTAACACAAACCTGAAACGTTAGTGAGACTGATAAAAAGTAATGTCTCTAAATTGATAGAAATCCTTTTGAAATAGTTATTTAGTTCAAGAAAAAGTCCTAGTTCTCCTTGTCAGACAGTGATTTGGGTACTGTACTGTGGGTACTGGGTACTGAAGTGTGGACCATTAAGTGGGTTGTTGGAACTACTTGGATCTGCTTCTGCTGAGAAGGGGATGTGGGATCAAGAGTACAGGATGGATGGAAGCGTTTGGCAGGGTTTGTCAGGAAATCAGCATTTACAGAACAGACTGCTAATCAATCCTGATGTGATGAGATGTCAGTAATGTTACTCAGAAGATGCGTCGTGAAATATGTTCCGTATTAGCTGCCATGCAGTTTTTAAAGTACTTTTGGGTTTTTGCAGCTTGTCGGAGGGAAAGACAAGGTTTTAACAGGACTGCAGTGCAGTAAGCAAATAGAGCAGTTACACTGAACTGATTCTACAAATTAGTTTTTCAAATCAATATGATACTTAATGTTTGTTGCTTTAGCATTTCAATAAATAGTGTATGACTATGGATTCTGGCACACACACGCCGTCTCCAGCTGGAGCCTTGCATCTTGTCCCAGAGCAGCTCCAGCCACCGTCTCAGACGGATTCGCCCATGTATAAAACAAACCAAGGCGGAGGAAGGAAATGTTGAATACTTTCTTCAAACTCTGTAGCCAATTTTTAAGACTTTTAAGCAGTTTATTTGAATTTTTTATCATTCTCAAAGGTAAAATATATATAATATATCTTTTTATTTAAATGTGCTGCTCTGTTTCAGAGAGCAGCATCTAAACTCACACAGGCCTCACTGCAAGTCTGTTTACTGCTGGCTTGGCCAAACTGTGGAGGGAAAAGAAAACCAGCACAGTGTGAAAAAGGCTTCACGCTACAACAAGACATTAGAGCAGCAGGGAGGAATCTTAGGTCAGCTGAAGTAGGCTAAAGAGTTCAAGTTATGGCAACCTAAAGTAAGGTTGCAAGGTCTCCTCTTGCAGTATTTTCATCTTTTCTTCTCTTCTGCCTTTTCTAATAGTCACTTTTTTATTTCTGGTCCTGAACTGTTGGCTTCTCTGTAATGAAATAAGATGGTGAGTCAGCAAGGATTTAAATGGTAGAATAAATCTCACTGACTCGAGAACTGAGCATGTGAAGAAGAAGGCTATAAAGTATAAACAGCTTGCTGAGCGTTCTGCCCACCAGTCTTTTTTCCTGACCATATAGATGACAGCAGTTTGTCCTATAAGTGACAAATGCACACAAACACAATTTTGTGTCTGTCAAAAAAGAAAAATGAACACAAAATGATACAAAACCCTCCTACCTTAAAGTCTTTTTAAGATAGTTCCACTTCCTTTTATTTCTGTAGTGATGACACCAGCTGATAGTCGGAAGATAAAAATGGATCATGTGTTCCTTTTTTGTTTGTTCAGGTTGTTCTTTGCTCTGTGTGAAATGGATTTCAAGACTATTTTTAGGATGTTGCTGATTTAAGATCCTTTGGTTATATTTGGCTCCTAAAAACCTAAGGAGTCTGTGAGTGACTAGTAAATAGGGACACAGTTTATGACCTTAAAGTTAACACAGCTAAATAGAATTCAGCCATCATTCATTTTATAATTTACGTCTTCCATTTTCCAACTGTGACTTCTCAAAATGTTGTCAGTGGAAAAAAAAGGTTATACAATGTTCTATCTGGGAAGAGAGAGTCATGGGTCCTTGATGCACAAATAAATCTGTCAAGATATGAAGACTAACTGAACCTAATTTAAAAAAAGTTCCATGTCTCATGATTTATGGTTCAGCATGAACAACATTTAAGTCAGTTACGAGTTTTAATGTTGATTGAAGTACATGCAAATGATAAGCCAGATGTTTATATCTTGGAGATAATGTGAAATTAAGTCTGCAGGTAACTGCCCCCAAAATTATAATCGAAGCTGCTTCTCTAAACTTATATCGCAATATCAACCACTTTTTATGTCTATATAAATCATAATAGATGTTTTTTTATAACAAAATGCTCACAGTGGCTGGTATTTTTCTGTCTCACAGGCACATGGACTCCATTCAACCCAGTGACGGTCCGCTCCATCATATGTAAGTAACGTCTCACACAGTCACACTGAGCTCTGCCTTTTCTTGTCAGTTCATGGTATTTGTTTATGTGCTGCCTCACCTTGACAACCACATAAATTCATCAAGCTGTGGGAAAACTGAAGGCACAAACAAAACAAAGGCGTCAGTGTTGCTCTAGTGGAAACCTGCAGCAGCCACTCAAGGGAGGACGAGAGAGGGCACCAATGAAGAAGCAGGAAAGCTCGTCTCATAGGGAATCTGCCAATGGCCTCAGACTCCAAATATTGACCTTAAACACTTGTGAAACAGTTATATTATGCATTTGATTTGATGTAACCCTGCAGTGTAGTTCAGAACACTGTTGGAGGTTTTTAAACTAATACTTACTAATGTATTTTACTGCATCCAACTTCAATAAAACATGTAATAGATATGTCACGTCTGTTCTTTTATATACTTATTTTTCCATTACTGTCATGTGTAGTAAATCCCCATAATTCCATCCACTTCTCCCAGCACCACACTTAATAAGTGACTGATGCAAAAGTCCTCCAGTAAGAAGCATACTCTGTGATAGCTCTCTTGGTTGGGAAGTAATGGATTGAAACGCATGGGGAGGGGATAAACCATTTTCCTTTCTCCGTCATGGTATTCTAGATTTTATGAAACGGGAGTTAGTCAAGTGTGAGCGAGGCTCTATTTCTGACCGACGATTTACACTCTGCAGTTCTCAGTTCTCCCTTTTCAAATGATACGTGGTGCTTCTATCTCGTAGGTTTCTTCCTGTGTGTTTGGTTTGTGAATAATTGTGTGTCTCTTTTCCTTCAGCCATGTTTGACAGGGAAAATAAAGGCGGCGTGAACTTCAATGAGTTCGCCGGCGTGTGGAAGTACATCACAGACTGGCAGAACATCTTCAGGACCTACGACAGGGACAATTCTGGCTTCATTGATAGAAATGAGCTTAAACAGGCACTGACTGGATTTGGTGAGACACAGAGTATGTTCGGATATTTAACTCTGAACGTGGTGGAGGGCTCTGTAGCTGTCTGTCGGACTGTCGGGTCTCTGTGATTCTGTGTCTTGTTTATACTTTACACTGTACTAAACATTTTTACTTTGACTTTGTAGTATTTGAAATGCTAACTTATGTTGTTTTGTGCAGGTTATCGTCTCTCAGACCAGTTCTACACCACATTGATAGAGAAGTTTGACCGCCAGAGGAAGGGGCAGGTGGCCTTCGATGACTTCATCCAGTGCTGTATTGTACTACAGGTGCCATATTTTAACTGAAAGCCTTTATATATGTTGCTTGAACAAATTCTTTCTCATACATATACACAAACAATCAATAATATCAATAATTCAGACCCCTTGATTTTATCAGATTTTATCTTGAACTGTAAATGGATAAAATACATTTTTACACTCAATCACCCGTAATGACAACTTGCTTGAGTTGAGTTTAGTTGAAGAGGGTTCACTTTTCATCCAAGAGGCGTCTTCAGTCCTGGTTTTAGTCCAGTTATGTCAGGATTTGCGCTCACTGATTTGGGAAGGTTATCATATTTATCTGTGAAGCTCTGTTAGAGGGACCACTGGGTTCTTGGTGACTTAACAGAGTCCTGCTTGTTCCGATCTTCTTCCACAGGCCACTGTGGAGATGGGACTAGAAATAGATTTATATCCTTTATATCCTTGACCTTGGCCTGACTTGTTTATTTTACCTGAAAAGCTATGTAAACAGCAGGACTGTATACACATACACACATTTATACACTTTTAAACCATGTCCAATAATGGTTTTGCTATATGTGGAAATCAACGGGTACGAGAAGCATCTAAATGTGGAATTCATTAATTATATATATATGTGTATATGTATATATATGTGTAAATATGTGTGTATATATACATATATATGTATATAGTATTTTCCTTGATAGTAATTTCAATCTAATGCAATTACCGCAGACTGTAACTGCATTTAGGTAAACACAGTTGGAGCAGCAGTAATATAAGCTTAAAAAGGCTTCTGAAACATCTTTTTTATGCGACCATAATAACATCTGTGAGCTAGATTTACTCAAATATATATATTTACATGTCAAAATATGTAAAGGGTAAAGAAAAGAAGTATTATGTTTCCAAATGTTTGAGACAGAGGTGATTTGATTATGAGCAATTGCAATTGACAAGTGTTGGAACAAAATGTTGGAGTTACTTATTGTTGTCTTTTCTTTCTGCAGAGGTTGACCGACGTGTTCAGGCGATATGACACAGACCAAGACGGCTGGATCCAGGTTTCATATGAACAGTATCTTTCCATGGTCTTCAATATAGTATAACGCACACAGTTCACCTCAAAAGAGCACAACTGGACACATCAGTGCCAAAGCTACCGGCACCTTCCAAATGTCTGTCACAGTGGACACTACAAGATTTTTTTTTTAATGTTAGACCTGATTGTTCAGCTCCTGTTGAAGCGGTTTCACACACATTTACACACCTCAGGGTTCCCAGAGTCCTTATAGTTCTTGTAAGTTGATGAATTTGAGATCAAAAACATCACGTCTTTGAACGTTATTTGAAATGGACATGGTTCATTAAAAGTGCTTGAATTTATATAGTTTTTTGCAAGAATAGAAATTGAAATTCATTAGATTTTTAGTTTTTTAGTAAATGTTTGTAAAAAAGTAAATTGCAGCTGTTTGCATGCGAGTCTCTCAGCTCCTGAAATGAGAATCTGTTGTCACTGTGCTGTGATAGAAGAGATAGATAGATAGAAGAGACCAAGACCATAATCTGCTGTCACTGTAACACAGTAAGGGGTTTTCACACATTCAAACAAATCTGTTCTCTTTTCAGTTGTTTCCTGTAAACATCTGTAATGCCCGAAATTTGATTTATTAAAATGCCTAGTGTCGTGACGGTAACTAACCTTGATCTCAAACTGCGTTTGCCAAGTCCTTGAATTTGAGAGTGTCATGCTGGCAAAGCCTTGGCAAATCCTTAAATTTGTGCATTTATAGGAATGAGTGGGAACCCTGAAAACCAAATCAGTCTTTTATTTTACGTTGTAAAACCCTTTATATGATAGTATTTGTCTGTAATTCCAATGTTTGATGTTTAAAAAAAATCTTGTAGTCTTTTGTTCATTGACCAACCGGAACAATGTCTGTGCTGGAGAATATTAATTCTGTCTGTTATTGTAAACCTTTTAATGTCTTAAATTTAATTAATACATTTAAAAAAAAAGAGAACAGCTGTTCAGAGAGTGAAATGATGCATTGTAAATATGATTTAAAATGCATTGCATGCTTTCCGGGGAAATGATGATCCCACTTTAAAGCATGCTTTCCCTTTATCTTATTGTTTACTTTTCCAATTTTGCTCAAAGCCATGTTTACAAAAACTGTGAAAGCAGGTGGCGTTCTGCTTTGAGACTCACTGACATGCCAGCTTACATGCCATATTTGTACAAACATTTTTAACTGCAAATGTACAAATGTTAGAACATAAGAATTTTGGTAGAGGGTAAGCATAACACCTTTAGTATGGCTTATTTTCTTGTGCATGATGCCTTAAAATGTGTAAAAACAACACAAAAAAGAGACCTTTTATTAAAAAAAAAGAAAGAAAATTTGATGTGGAGTCTGCCTTTGTGATGTACTTACTGGAGTCACGTTGCATTGCAGGGGAGAACTGTGAAGCAAACGCAGCTCAAGGTCGCCCTCTGCTGTATGTGTGACGTCTTTACCACTGCAGTGAGTCAGAAAAACTTGCCTATTATGTTTGTTTCTTGTCATGAGATGATTTTGCACATTTTGCAAATGTGACTTGCACCTTTTAGTTGAACACTGACTGAAAACTTTCCTCTGTGAGAATTGGAGGTAAAAATATCGGTGCACACATGCTTGGTGTAGACATGCTGTGAAGACTCAGGGAGGCAGTAGAGGCTCTCATATGTCAGCATAGGGTTCACACACACTGTTCATTACACTCACTCTCCATCAGTGAATAAGCTTTTAAAACCTACAAATCACATTACTGAGTCAGACTTTCCCAGTCAAGTCACGTGACGTTTTACAGTTATAGGATAGTAGGCAAGAAGCAAATGAACCATAGATGGAATCAAACCAGCTCTACCCGTGGAATGAAGCTTTTCTTTTGAAACTTCAGGTCTTATTATCATTATTATTATTATTAGTATTATTATTATTAATAATAATAATAATAATAATAATAATAATAATATAATACTACTAATAATGATGATAATAATAATAATAATAATAATAATAATAATAATGATGATGTCTGTGTTCCATTTAGCTTCCTCAGTTTCAGGATGAATGCTGGTTTCCCAATAACATTGCCCTGACTGACATGGTCTAAACAGAGCCATTGTTAGTGGTGAGTAACACCTGTGCTTTTCCTAAAATCATGTCAAACATGGCTGCTGTGCAAAGGGCTGGTTAACCCACACCTGCTCCTAATTGTTTGCACCTGTGTCTCTCTGTTGCCTGCATGTTAGTCTAGTTTTGTGAACATGGTTGATGGTCAGTAAATATAGTGACACATTTTTCCACCAGAGGTTGTCACAGCACAAGGTAAAGTCTTTAAATGAAGGTGTTTTCTTCTTTTGACAGAAGTGCAGAAAAGATAAGGTCAAACCACAGAATGACAAATGAAGTTTTACACCTGGTTATGTCAAAATGGCTGTTGTGCAAATGGCCCATTCACAGTTTTCCACTGTTACTTTGTCAACCTCAGAAAACTAAGACCTTGCTGTTGAATCTGCATTGTTGCTCTGACTGTGTGAGAGTGTGTGTGTGTGTGAGAGAGCGAGTTTGTGTTCTGTAGTTTTCTTTCTCTTGCTGTTTTGTCTTGGATGCAGTTGTGTCTGCCTGTGGTTGACAGCTGGATTCCCCGGGATAACTCTGAACAATGTCGGGTCAATTGCCTACTGCAACCTTGAGCCACAGTCACTGGCACGCTCACACATACTCATGAGTGAGAGCCGAGGCCCTCTCCTCAGCCTAAACCATCTCATTTCATTGTCTAATTGTCTCTCCTTTATCCACATAAAGTGATTTACATTCCACCTCTCCTGCTGTGAGGTTTGAACCTCATGTCTCTGGGTCAGCTTCTTTCTAAGTGCTGTGGCTCAAATTGGTTTTCTGTCTGTACGTCCTTCTCATTCTTTGTCACTAGCTGGAGGTCAGACTGTGGTCTCCGAGCGAAAGGGGGTCCGTGGCTGCCGTGGTGATGGAGCGTCCCGTGTTGTGTAATGTGGTGAACAAGGAGGCAGTGAGGTGTGTGTGTGTGTGTGGTGGAGGAGCTGCAGGTCTTTAACTGTAAGAGAGTGGAATGTGACTGGCCCGTGTCGAGGAGTTAGGAATTATAAGGGACAGGATGGATGAATAGAAATCAGGTTTTTTTGGCAGTGAGGAATTCACTGAGTTGCTCATACGTTATTTCATACGAACTAAGAATGTTGACAGTTGACACTCACCATCAGCATCACTCATTTTATACTAGGCAAGACAGTTTTATCTGTAAAGCACTTTTTATACACGCAAGTTTATTTCATCAGGGTCCTCCTTAGCCCATTACACTGCTCGGCAATGTCTTCTCCCACCCTGGTGTCGGCATTTAACAGAGGAGAGAATAATAAATGCATAATACTATAACGATACAAGTATAAAATGAAGGAAAATCAAATTTGAGATGAGAACATAAATCGTTAATAAAGGGCAAATACAAAGCGCCCATAACAAACTGTTACTGAGAGTGTAAAAGAAATTAGAAGTGTAAGATTAAAAGGTAATAACAAATTAGTTGAAATAAAATTATGCAGATATATATTTATAGGTTCAGTTTCATCTTCACCTTTTTATTTCATTTGTTAAAAATACTTTTAAGGAATATCTCACACTATTCTTTCTTGAAGGAACAATTTTTTTAATCCAGCTTTAGATCAAATGTTACACTCATTTATAAATGTGCACATATGAAGTTAGAGCCAACACACATGTATGAGGTAAGCTGCTCAGTGTCTTCCCCTAAAAGATAAAAAAAAAAGTCAGTGAATGAACTTCTTCCCTCAGTGGAAATAATGTCTGATTTAACATTGTCTACACCACAGTTTATTCTTTCGGTCCATGATGATGGTGCTGAGTGCCACCAGTCTCAGCAGTCAACTGACAACTGTGTGTGTGTGTGTGTGTGTGACAAAGTAACTCGTATTAAATGGGTTATAATTAGTGGCACAGTAGGTTGTTCAGGAAAACTGGCTCTTCCTGTGGTTCCCACAGTGCCCGTAATGTCATTTTAATTGTCCCACTACACGTAACTCTCAGCTGGTTCTGGTGGATTCATCCCCCTTACACATGTGGGGGAGGAGGTAATTGACTGGTTTAGTGGGTTTTTATATATTCAAAAAACAAAATCAGTGAAAATATTGATTTTTTTTTTTTTTTTAAGAAATAATAGGATAAATATCTATACAACTGACAATTAGTGATCATTCTGTGTTATGAGTTGCCAAACAGGGAGGTTCTGTGTTTCCATGTTGTTCAAATGAACACCCCCCCAAACAACTTTGTCACTAACCTCAACAGATGTCGACGCAGTTTTAGTTTCATTTGAACTTTTTGGGGTAGTCGAAAAATCAAAAAGGACACAGATAAATGGGCTGTGGTTGCGGTTCTCACAGCAGTGAAACATTAACTCGAAACATCCCAGTCAAGTATGTGAAGTATGAGTGAAAAAGTGCGCAAACGTGATAAGTGAAGACAACTTAGGTTCACATAGCTGTTATTTAGCATGTCTGTTTATGACGTTTGGTGGATTAATTCACTCACTTAAATGAATAAAATAAAAAGAACAAGTAAAAAACAGACGTGCATGCTCTGCAACCCCATCAAACACCCCACCTTCTCAGCTATAGCCAAAATGGTCGTTTTTAATCAATATTGGGATGGCAATTTATGAATATTAATTGATAATCGACAAAGCATATTTCATTGTTTCATTGAATTATTGCTAATGCACAAACCAGGATGTGTGCCACCAAACATTTGCAGAATGTAGTCTGAAGTTTGTGAGGATTAGTATTTCAGCAGTATTTCACTTTTGTTTCAATTACAATTTGTGCAAAATGTCCCTTTTTAAAAACACAGCTCATTTGTGGAGGGGGTTCATGTTTAAGGCCCAGGACGTGCTGCACGTGTTGCTTCACATGTGTGCAGTTATCCTTGAAATAAAAAAAAAAAGAAAAAGAAAAGATCACGGATCCTGCATGACTGCATCGGCTCTTCTTTTTTCCTCAGGTCACGGTAGATTAGGGAACTCTGTGTCGTATTGCGGCACCAATAAACAGCATGACACTCTGTTTTTCTCTAATTGCACTGTGATGACCCACAGCTGTAATCAAAGCTCCCAGTTGATGGGTGTTTCTGGCACATGTGTTGATTAAAAATAATTTCATTTAAATTTAATTCCAGCTACATTAGAGAGGGAGGAGGATTGTTTTATGAGTCCCTGCCTGAGCCTGTGACATAGTGTTTGTCGGGCTCTTGGGCAATGTTGTAATTACCACATGAATTCAACGGAAGGGGCTGTGGTTGGAGTATGTTAGTCTTCCATTAATGAGACTGTTGTGTATGTGCATATGCTTGTGTGAGTCTCTGTGTGTGACCTGCACATGCATGATCTGTGACTGCACGTTGGACTTGGGCTCCTCGGGGAAGAAAAGCATTTGTGTGCCAGCCAGCCCAAAGCAAGCATCTGTCCAAATTGCAGCCCTCAGACTCCAGCTCAACTTGTTGTTTTTTACATCCTCATCATTTTCCCTTCCTCTCTGACTTTCCAGTTGCTATACTTTGTAATTTTGTGGTCTCTTCCATGGGGGAATTTCTGAGCTGGTTGTGATCTGAGAGAGCTGGCCAATCACACAGTCTCCCTCAAATTGGAGCAAGATGTCACCAAGGGTCCTGGTCCGATGGAGAGCGCTGTTTTGGCTGCACGTGTGTTAGGGAGCATTATAGCTACAGCATAGGTTCCCATTATTCCTTATGTGCAAGCCTTTATGCCATGCTTTTTACAGTATATTCTGATTAAACAGATTGCGACGCATACTGTTCATGACCTTGACTTTTGTTTTTACTATGTCTTCTGCTGTAACACGTCATATATTTAGCGGTGAGTGACTGATAACAGATGTCCTCAGTTTGTGTGAAGAAAGTCTTGGCCTTGTTGCTTTGGTCACTTGATATGTACTTTAGGCCAAAGGTCCTGCCACCTTCAAATCTGTTTGTGTTGCATGTTAGAGTGCAGCTATAGGATAATCCCTTTCAACAGTGTGTCATTGGTCTGCACTGCTCAGAACTTGGTTCATTTGTAAGTGAAACAAGTATAAGATGGGCACTGAAAAGATACATAGATGAGGACATGTTTCACATATACAGTAAAGTGTGTGTATAGGCTGCATGAGATCGTGAGATATAAGTAGAATAAAGGTGAATTTGTCCTGGTCTCAGTGTTCCTGCGTGTGCAGAGCCTTAACCAGGCAACCTCCATGTCACTGCCTTGATTTCGTCACATCTACCACTGCTACAATGCTACTTAAGTACAACCACATGCACATACCTTTGCATTTATTAGCACAGATTAGATCTATTTAGTCTACTGTTGAGAAACTTGTCTTTAGCGCCTTCAACTTGTCCAGAATGCTGCCGCACAGGCGTGAGCACACCTTCCCCAATCTGTTCTCCCTCCATTGGCTCCCATTGTGTTACAGAATATATTTTATAATCCCTTCTTTTGTGTATAAATGTCTAAATAGCCTTTCCCCGACACTGAAGTTACACATTACACTTCCTCTATTTATTTAATTACTACTGTACAGCACTTTGGTCAACTGGTGTTGTTTTTGTGTGATTTAATGGATTGTATTTAATCATTTAGTTTTTAGTTCTTTATCATTATTCCATACATTTTTGATTCCTTACTCCTCCCTAGTCATACAGGTATAAAACCATCAAGTTTATCTTGGACACTTGCAGGTTTTTGAAAGTCTTGAGTGGACAGTAGACTGTATCTAACTTTTGATGAGCAGTGGTAACAGCGGCCTCTTCAGCCACAGGAGGTGATTAGAGACAGTCTGAGAGACAATGTCCCTCTGGAAAATCAGTGGTGTTCCTGCAGCCACTGTGCTCTCCACAGCTGACTGAGAGGGAAATGTTTTTTTTTAAACTGCAGAGAGTCGGAAATGTTGATTCCAGACGTAGAGAAATGGATGCGTCCACGGATGATAATAATTCCAGCAGTGTAACTACAAGAAATGATTTTGCAGTGTTTATAAACATTGTCGTCCTGGAGACTTTTTCTTTCACCACCCTTTTGTAGAATTGGCCGCAGAACAGTCACAGGACAAATGGACAAGGACGTGGTTTCCTAGTCAGTGCTGTGATCTCATAGGAGCATTTTTACATATAAATCAACAGTTATATTTTCATTTCTGTCTACCTGTTCAGTGCACAAATAAGTTAATGGAACATCTCTCCCATCTGTCCTCAGTTCAGTGAACAACCTCCTAAGAATTTGATAATTGCGTTAGGATATTTTTTCAGCCTCATTTTCTTCTGGGTCAAATCACCAAAAATGTTATTTAAAAATAATTAACATGTCAAATGTGCTGAGAAACAGGAAGACAGAGAGGAGGAAGTTTCACCTTAGTAGAATTTTCATGGGTCACAAATGTCAAATTTTGGACTAAAAAAATCTTTGTTCTCTTTTTTGATTGGTTGAACTGTTGCATTGATTAAAGTAAATTCTTCATAAAACCTCCACATTAGCATAACTTTCATCGACATCACGCTTGAATTTATCGAAATGTGATTTACTTTCAAGCAAAAACATGCTCCCATGGTGTCTACACTGCAGAACTTTTACAAAAAGACAAAGAAAAAGATTGTTTATGTTTCGTTTGATTTCCGTGTGGATAGAGGCTAAAATGTCAAGTGATGCGTCATCTTAATGACAAATTAACTCCCCTCTGATGAATACCACTCGCACTGCAGCTAAAAAGTCTCCAAGAAATATACATAAAAAAAGTGCACAGCAACTTTAAATGAGTCCCAACATTCCAGTGCTGCACACAGGAATTGATTCATTTCATGTCATGGCAGACGCAGGCAACAGCAACGCTGTGTTAGTGAAGCGGCATGGCCACAAACAGGTTGGAGTTAGCGTACTGCAGCTTTAAGGGAGCGCCGTCGCCAAACCACTGTTGATGTTGAGGCTTTCATTTGAGGCTAATTCTCTGTCAATATTCTTGCTGTGGCAACAAGCAAAAGCCACTTTAACCACCTCTTTTCATTATTCATTCTTTAATACCAGACTTCTTTTTTAATGCAGCTACTGTTAATATTGCTGATACAAACCTTCCACTGCTGGCAGTGGTAGCAGGAGGTCAGCTGCTCCTCTCTGGTACTGTATAAACCTTATTTTAAACTGACCACCTACTTCCTGCCTTGCGTTCTGTTTCACTGCTCCTGTTTGTATTTGCTTAGCGTGTTATATCTGTCCATGAAAGTATCCTTGTGTTTGTCTTCGCATCCCAGCACAGATCATCTGTCTCCCGATGCCAGGAAGTGCACACTGTTTCTATTTTTCAGCTTTGTTAATCTGTCCTGTGTTATCTCCTCCATCCTCCTCCTGTTTGTGAGTGAGGATGGAGTCGAAGCGAGATAACACCAGTGACCGTGACCTTTTGGCATTGCGGCCAGAGTCTGCTGGGCAGTCTTGATAAGTAGAAGAGGAAGCAGCCAACTGCCAGGTTTCCACTGCAGGACCAAACACAGCTTACACATTATTTATGTCACACAATTTCCCTCATAAACAACACTTTCCTTTTTTGGCGTCTTGTTGCCTACTGACTTGGTTGCCCCGGTGACTCAGCTGTAGCTCTACAGAAACAAGTAGTACTTTGGATCCTCTGCTGTAAACATTTTAAGCAAATCCTGATCCCAGTAAGTCGTGGTTGGCCTCTCTATGTAAAAGTGGCTTGCATTGAACCATTGCATATAGCTGTCACTACTGTAGCCGTGCTGCTGGAAGGCTTAAAATAAGACTATAGAATTTATAAATACCACTGTCGTATTATAATTTACTGGCAGTACTAGATTTAGAGTGTAAACATGTAGGGCTTATCATCCCAGGCCTGTAATTTAACAGACGAACATCCTGGCAGTGCCCGTGACTTTTCTATCTGTCCAGTCTCCCAAACTGTCTGGTGGCAACTCCTCACTGCTCGGCTGTTCACTGCAGTACACTACATTACTATAACTGCCGTTTGGCCATCATTACTGTAGTCATCTCCGTCTTGTACTGTAATTTTTGTGCAATCACACTCTGTGCTGTAGTATTTTTCTATATATTTTAAACTTTTTAAATTTTCTCTTGATGGTTGATCACTGCAATTAATTCTTAAGATTATTTTCTGTTTGTCAAAGCCAAAAAAAATCTTGATTGAAGAGGAATAATGAATACAGTGTAACGATGCAAGCAATGTAATTTGATAAGTGAAGTTTAGGAAGTAGGGGGCCACCAGGGGGCGATTCTGATGGTTGCTAGAAGAAGTCATTGTAAATGGAAGTCTATGGGGAAATGTACCTTTAGTCACATTATTAATAACATCCTTTAATATTGTCTGAAGGAGTTAATAGTCTCGATTGCTAATATCAGTTGTCGTAATATGGACACGTTGCCGATTTTGCAAACGATGTACCCATTTAGATTAAAAGAGACGATAAAGCATGGCTTTATAAGACTGGACACGAAGTGGAAACCAGATGTGATGTCGACCACAGGAATCTGAACTACTGTTTTGAAATTCATGATTTGGCCTGTGCCATGTTTTGCAGTTGGATGTTCAGAGGCATCGCCTGCAACCTGGCTTCCATTCAAATGATACTGGTGTCTACTCATATGTGCTATACTTCATCTTTCCTGTAAATGGGACCACAAATTACATCATGTGACCTGAAAGTAGCAATTCATACCATAAACTTTTGCTGATGTTGTAAATGAAGGGGCTAGGGTTATTTTCACATTGTCTTCTATTAAAACTGAATTCTTTTTTTTAAACCAGGACACTCGCCCCTCGTGGCTCTTCAGTATATTGCTACTTCCAGTTTGGCTTCAGTGAGTAAACTGGAAGACAACAGTATGATTGACAGCTGGTATCGTCCAATAGAAACCTGGTTGATGTCTGTGAGCTTCAAAAACTGCATGGTGCCGATCAAAACACGAGGATTTAAAACGGGAAGACTGCCTCCATTTTTCCATATAGTATATTCTAACATCTCAACACAAACTTCTTGCATCAGATTCAAACATCTCCGTCTACACTCTACACGCCCCAGCACTGAACAGTGTTCCACTTAATCCACTACTTGCACTCAAACCTCTTCAATCAGCTCAAAGCTATGCTTAAGAGGGAGAAATAGGAATTACTGCGGTTTCAACACATTTCCTCCCTGTAATTAATTCACAGCCTCTTGATTGCCTCACATCTGCAAAGGTTTGTTTGTCAACCCATCTAAGTAATTTTCGTCAGCTCTGTCGAAACCTCTGTAGTTTGTCATTCTGATGTGCTGAGAGATTATCACTCCGAGTGTGGGATTTTAAACACTCGTTAACTCACAGAATGTGTGAAGTTCTTTGCTGCACCAGTAAGTCTGATTTAAACCTGCAGTGAGCAACATCTGGTGATTTCTGTTGTTGTTAATGTGATTTAATTAATTAATTATTAAGACCTGACTGAGGGAGTGTTTGTGTGTATCACTGGCATCGCAGGTGGTGGACGTAGGCATGAATCCCCTCAAACTGAACCGAACAATCAGTTTTTGAGCAGTAGCAGTTCCTTTTCTGTTCTGTTTTTAGTCATCATACTACATCTTGTATCTTGTTTGGAGCCACCTCACTTGACAAGCACACTGTTACTGCTGTGTCCGTCTGTCTCGAGTTAAAGCAACAGTGTCGCCGGGTGACACAAGATATAAACACTGCCATCTCAGACTTTTGTTTGTATTTGAAACCTATGCACTATAGTTTTAAACCCAGTGTAAATGTGGACATATTTGCTTAACAATTCATAGAGATTGTGAGTATACTGTGTAGTCAATGTGCATTTAGCTTTAAACTGTGGAACATCAGCCTAATTAATGTATTAATTACATCATCACAAGCAGAATTATTTTCTTTGACTGATATTGTACCAAATCAAAGGTTGGACCAACACACCCAAATAATGAGACTGGAAGTTGAGTGACAGCTGCATGTCAATGTTCAGCTGGACCAACCTTAAGAACTGATTATTTTTTTAGTTAATGGATGTTAGGAAGAAGAATGACACTTAACATACTAACAACTAGCCACATGTGAAACTGGAAACTGCCTAATATTAATGGCACTTTTCCACATTACAGTTGTAGCAGCAATCAGCTGACACACACAAACTAGTGACGAGCAAAGCAGTCATTTTGTGTACTGAATCATTAGAATCAGATTTAATTAAAAAGATTAGTTTAGTACTTCGTGGAGCACAGACTCTGAAATACGGTGGAACGGGGTTGTGATTCGGCTCACGATGGCCGGCTTTCAGTAGTGTTGTCGCTAAAGACACCAGACTCCAGACCCCAGACCCCTCTGTTAAATATTGTGAGTTTTGATATTTTCTTGTTAAATGTTGGAAATGAACTGATCTGCAGCATTTTTGTCCCGTCTTGTGTCGGATGTCGTACTCATGACTCTTCCAGTGATGGGTTTCGAGTGAAAGCCGATGTTGAGTTACAACTGTAGCCAGACTGAACTGTGTTGAACTGTACGTACAGAGAGGATGTCGAGAGAGGTGTGTCTCTGTTGCAGCACTGGTGACTCTCTCCTGTGGCAAGTGGCTAAAGTTTGTCCAAAAAGTCCCTGGATGTGTTGCCAGGTGCTTTTTTAGAATGTCACAAAATGGTTCCAGTAATAGATACTGTTTGCCCCAGCTCGTTTTAAACGACTAACAGCCATTAGGGGGAAACTCCCACAACATCATTCACTCACTCACTCACTCACTCAATCACTCACTCATATCTAGACTTAAATCCTCAGCATGAATTTGTACAGGCTTCATTTTCTAAAGATTAAACAGTCACAATCCCAACTTCCCCCCCACAAGCTCTCCAGTTTATTTACAGATTTCAATGTTTTACATGCCGTTCACTTCCTTTTTAATGGTTGAATTTTGTAACCCTTCTTGGGTTGGGCACAGATTGCAGCAGCCAGAGGGATTCCCTGGTGGCTTTGGACTTAAAGAAGGGGGAAAAAAAACAAAAAAACCCTCAGAGGCTCACTGCACTGTGTGCTCTGATGTGGGCCAATGGCAACCACAAGGATCTGACAGCTTTCTGACATGTGATTGGCTGCTGAACCTGTGGCTTCCTGTCTGAGGTCCCACTGCCCCGCCAAGTAGGAAATGAGAAGGAGGAGATGACTGCGTCACAGGAGTCTGGTATTAGTGTCTAATGCTTGTTGAATTTTGAGGGAGGTGAATTTAAAAAACCACCATGCTCAACTCATTTCCTGGTGTTATTTAAGTTTCTTTTGGATGTTGCAAAGCAAAAAAAAAAAGAGGCAGCAGCACAGAAGAGAACTTCAGTCATGATTCCCAGTCCTGATACTTGATTGTTACAATACTTCTAACCCTCATCATAAACATTATTTTACCTGCAGCATTCTGTTGTGTCATTTTATCCTAATAATCTGAAGCTGATGCAACAAAAAAGATGATAAACACCTGTTTAGTGCCGTAATCTCACAATTACATCAAAAGCTGCTCTTCATTTAAAACAGATGGACTAAAGAAGGAATCGATAAAGCACTTTAATACTGAAATGGGAATAGGTCAACGCTTGAAATGTCACTTTTAAAATGCTATTTTTTGTCAGAGTCATATCATATCACAACTGCCGTGTTATTTTGCTCTCAGCTATTTTAATAGTTTGTGACCCTTCCAGCAACCTTGGTGGTCTCTCGGGAAATCACGGGAACACTGCGGCACTCATCTTTGACCAATCTTAGCGGAACTATTTCCCTTGATACCCAGTTTCAAAGTGAACTCCACATCGAAGCTTTTGCTCATTTCCCTCTGTCCGTTTAGTCTGCGTTTATCCGGAAGTCCTTAATCCACATCAAACTAAATCACATTACCCTCATGGGGGGGCCATTGTAGTTGGTTTTGCTTTGATGTGGTGAGGACGCCAGCAGCACTAGCAGCAAAACAGAACACCTCAGTGTGTCATGTTTCACACCGTTCTTGGCTGATAAGTAGCTGAATATCTCCTGTGTATATACAGTATACTGTGTGTGTGTATGTGTGTGTATATATATATATACAGTATATATATATATATATATATATATATATATATATATGCACATAAATAAAATGCCCAACTGTTTGTTTGTGAAAGATGGATGTTGATTACATTCTGAGGATGTACAGTATGACCCAAAGAGAAATTATTTGATTTTTGCTCCATTTGAGTTTATCAACACTGGGAAACTGCGTGGTCTTGATGTTGGTTTGAGCTCTCCGAGTGCTTTCACTATATGATTTTGACTCTGCATTTATGTCAATTACAACATTTAAGAGAACTCTAAATTTATCTGGACAGATTGGATATCAACTTTGGTTAGAAAGTTGACAGTCTTTCATTCATTTACTTTCGTGGGTCACAGGCAGAGGTTAGAGTCCATCCCAGAACCCTGAAACCTGGAAAAGTCTTGATTGTTGCTATTGAAACTTTAATTGGCTATTAAAGAGTGGTCGTCCCAGAAAGCCAACCATGTTCCAAAAGGAGAACAAGAACAGCTTACCAAGAAACTAGTCTTTGGTCATTAGAAAAATAACCTAAATTTGAATAACTTTCAAAGAAAATAAGTCAAATTGCTTTGAAAGCGAACCCTGCATTTGGTTCTCTGCCACTTCAGTTATGTTGTTTGGAAAAGGCACAAATGAGCCTTAAACACCTGCAGTGAACATAAACAGCTGAGGTTTGGATACTTTGAGATTGTATTTCTGATTTTGCATTAAAATGTACGGCCCATATGTTGGACAATCTTGCAGGTTTTGGTACTTTTGTTTATTTTACTATAACGTCTTGGTGATATTAGAATCTAAGTAGACACCCAGACATAGTCAAAGCATGATTTTGGTTATTGACTCCTTCTTCTTTGTCCTATTCACACCTGGGCTTTGTCCTCCTTCCTCCAGTGTTTGTGAGAACCTCGCAGGCTTCTGTCACCTGTTCACCTGTTATGATGCAGGAAGCACCATCTCTGACACTGCATGTTAGTATTATTGACGTTAGACTTCGCAGACAATGGCAATGAGCTTATCTTCTTTGAACAAGAAGGCTGTGTTCCTTTCCAAATGTTAAGCTGATTAAAGAAGACCAAAAACAACAACGCCACGCTTTTGTTTTACAAACACAGACTGATTATCTTGTTTCTGCTGCGTTGTGATCAGGATTGAGCCGTATCAGAAAGCTCTGCTCTTTGCCTCGGCCGCGACTCTTCCTGCCAGACATGCCTTTTGAGTTAAAGCTACTTCAAGGAGGTGCTCTCTGTCCTTTCAGCTCCCATTTATGTGGGCGCAGGTCTGTGTAAATTCCTGCTAAAAGGACACATCAGAGACGGAGCGAGAAAAGGAGGGTGAGAGGTGGAAGTACTGGAGACGAGTGCCGTGGATAAGAAGGGAGATCCTTCTGGTTTGCTGATAGTGGTGGTGCCAACAGCAGCACCAAACACTGACAAGAGGTCGACCTGGCTCTTTATCTGTCTTTCTTCGAGACAGTGTCTGTTAGTGATCTGTGTGCCTCTTCTCTCTTCTCGCCAACCTCCTGTCTCCCTGGGTCTGTTTTTTTTTTTTATTAATCATCCTCCTCATCCTTTAGCTGTAATCGAGTCTGATAGTGCTGGACACAACATAGAGGAGCTCTGAGTCAGTCAATCCTCCGCTGCTGAGGATCACATTGTTTTCCAGCCAAGGCTGCACGTGCCTGAGCAGATACTTCTGCAAATGTGTCAGTATTACAATGAGTCAGTATTACTTACTCTTCCCTGATCAAGGACATGCTGTAACCCATTTTTAAACAATCATTTTGTTAAGTTTTGAGGAAATTATAATGACTTAGCCATTGTAACCAAACTTGGTTTGTGCTTTCTGGTGCCATGTCCAAACTTCACGATAATAAAGAACGGCATTAAATTGAATGAAATTAAGTTTACATGATGAACAGTCATTGATGCTGGAAAGTGGAGAAATAACGTATATGGTAAATAAATGGTTAATATGTTCCCTTCAGGAAAGTAGAGTATGAATGCAAAGTTATTATAATAACTGTAATTATACACACTTTTGCGATACAATCAAGAATATTACGTAAGATTATATTATCCAGTCATTTGAAACGAGCATGCGCACATGTGGGAAACTGCAGGTGCACTGAAGATACTTTCATCTCACAAAGCTGCAGCATAACATCAGACAAAAACTATGTGGACTGCAGGATGGCGTGCACAGACGTTCTTGTTTATGAATGTTCTTGAGCATGTGTGTGCACTTAAGACAAAGCTCCACAGAACAGAACACACTCACAGTTGTTGTCTCAGTCAATAATGAAAAGAGCCAGAATCAGACGCATATGTAAACACACCTGCGCAGCAAGGATCTGCTCTATTTCTATAACAGCTCCACAGCAAGGTCTTCAGATTAGCGTGCAGTGAGCTCGGCCCGACATTTAATTTACGCGTGCAATGCACTTGTGAGGTGTGCAAAAAGTGAACTTTAGCATTTGTCAACCGTGTAACCTCACCCACCTAATCACCGCGTTGTGTGATTATGTGCTGACTGTCAGAGGCCAAACCAGGCCCCCGTACTGGCCGCACGTGTCTCAGCGCTGGTATTCCACGTATTCCGTTTGGATTTATTTGAACAATGTGTAGAAACAGAATAGCTTGCAGATTATGAATAGAATTGCAGCAATTCCACGACTCCCCAAAGAATGAGAGAGGGAGGAGAGGAAAAAAACCCCTGAAAGCCAGCATGATGATTTGGGGTTATGAAAACATGTCTGACACATGGGGCAGTCAAACAGAATCAGTGACTTGGAGGAATTAGGGAGTTGGGATTGTGGCGTGGAACCTGGGAGCGCTGAATAGTACGAAAGTATGCCAGTCACAGCTGGTCCTCTTTAGAAATTAGGACAGATGCCAGAAGCTTATACTGTACTTTGCAGTGTAGTCTTTTTCCCTCATGTAATTCACTCTCTTCTTTCCCTCCCCTCTCTTATTCTCTGCTAGACACAATAATAATGCAAATGTGTCCAGTGAGACCGAAAAAGAAGGAAGAATCTGAGTTTTCATGCACGGTAGAGAAAAGATGAAAAGAGCTTAAGGAGTAAAACTGTCTCAAAAACGTTGTTCCCTTGACATCTGTAGCCTGCATTAATGCAATAATGTCTATTTTTGTCGTCCTTTTTAACCGTTTTCACACAGTACAGTGACCTTAATGCAACACACTGGCACAGGAGCCTACATTTCCATCAACCTTGCACTGTTGAGTCAGTAGAGTTAGACCCCACCCCCACAGTCTGGTTATATTCTTCAGTGGCACTGGAATTTACAAATGTGGTAGAGCAATAATGGAGCAGGAAGGTGTAGATATCTTCAATGAGGCCGCACAGGCACATTTGTTTCTGTCTGCTTAATCAGTTAGAAAGGATTTAGCCCCGATTGGGAGCCCAAAAGTTGCCTTTTCAAATCTCACAAACATCAATTTCATAAAGATTTATAAAACAGCAGGGAGACGCAAATGCTTGTTTGTGAGAAGACAATATTTATTTTTATTTTCAACATGTGGTAGAACATGAACATCATTCATGTAGTTGTTTTTCACAGTGTGCACAGAAATGTATTCAACATTAAACATCTCATCTTTTTCCAGGAATTCATCTGATTCATGGAGGTACAACAGAACTGAAATCTCACCAGTCTGTCATGACTGGATTAATTGGATGCCAGGTCAAAAGTCCTCACACATGGTCTTGGTGAAGCTCATCCTGATGACTAAGGTATTAGTTGGTTATTCTTACTTGCTCTTGCATGACATTGTCTTCTTTTCTTGACATATGTCCTGAATTTGTTTGGGCTCTGCCTTGTTTCTGTCGCTCAGTTTCTATACATACACAATAAGTGTATGTATTCATATATTATATAAGCCTGAGCAGTATTTTTGGACATTTGAGGTCAAATGGTAAAATGTGAAGACCAGATATGGGGGAGGCTTGAAGTCCCCTGACTGTAGGGGGAAGTAGAAATCATTATGAAGATCAGTCATGTAGACATACACCACACACAAACAGACCCGTGACCCATTTTCATTCAGGAAAACACACGCTATGTCGCTATGATCGATGTCTACTGTTGTAGCTAGGATTTGTAAAACAAACTGTAAACAATTGAAATGGATAAATGATCATATTAAGTAGATAAAATAGCTATATTTGCAGCAGATATTTATCTCGCTTTCTCACTGCTTAAAACTGTAGTGCGTGACTTTTAAAAGAAAAACTAAGAAAAGAAAGACAGCTTTTCAGATGAAGGATGCAGCAGCATGGGAATTAAAGTTGTAGTGCCAACATTTTAAATATAAACAATGTCTGTTACATTCAAACCATTGTCAAATGAGTTCATACAAAATGAATTAAGCCAATCAGTTCCACGTGACTCTGTTTCTCTCTGTTTCTCCACATGACGTTGTTAAGATCTTTTGTCACCTTGTCACATTCCTGAGCCGACAGAGGCAACGGCAACATTGTGCTAGTCAAACGCTCCCTCAGTCTGCTCTGATAGTTTTGCTTGACAGAGCCCGGTTTTCCGATAAAGGACGCAGCACACAATATGTTACATTGTTTCTGTTTACAAAGACCAAACTCAGGCATCAAGATAATAATAATAATGATAACAATAATAAGACACTGCAGCTTTAAAAACTATCACGGGGACCGATGTGGACACTGTGGATGAAACGCAGCCACAGAGGTACAGCTGCAGACAATGTGGAAGTGATTTGCCACAGCACTTCTAAAGGCCGTCCAGCAGGCAGTCTCATTAGAGTAGCGTGCCTTTTGAGCTGGACAGGGACAAGACAGAGCGAATCCCGTTTTGATTCATCTCGATCTCAGGCGAGGTTGTTTTTGGCAATGACCTGAAGTAAACAAGTTTGTAATCAGTGTTAAGCACACTCAATGGCTTCTCTCCATTAAATAAGTGCTGTCTCTGCTTTTTTTGGTCACCGTCCACTTGAAATTATGAATATATTTATTCACACGGTGTCTTTAAAAATATCTTAAATACCTTTATTTGGTTGCAAGTGAACAATATCAATAGATTCTGTTCTCTTGCTGTACATTTTTATCGCCATGATTACCAGTTATCTTATTCTCTCCTTTCCTTTAGTAGTTTTTCAACTTCACACCCAAGTCATTCAAACTAAAAATGTATCAAACAGTCATTTATTTAAATTTTAAAGTCTGACTTGACTTTTTTAAAATTGTGAACCATGTTTAAAGCAACGGTCTTGAGCTGTTAATTTATTTTATTTTTTAATAGAGAGAGATCAGTTGTATATATGACAGACACACCTTTTCGATGTCGAGTGACATAAAAGCCTCTGTCCACAAATGTAATCATGAAAAGACTGTGTGAGGGCATCAAAAGCAGCAAACCTGCCGCAGCTCACCATCCTTCAATTGACTTGTAGTGAAAACACACTTCATGAGTGGGTATGAGATGTGTGCTTGTGTACACATGCGTGCGTGTGACAAAGCAACCATAGGAATATAATTACTGCAGAAGATTCAGCACCTTTGGTGTCAGCATTCCCATGGTTCTGGAACACACGACCCCTTCATTTTGTGTGTTAGAGAGAAATGTGTGTGCACGCAAAGCACAAGGCTTGCTCGTGTTTGCGTGCGTGTTTGCGTTTGTGTGGACCATCTGTGACATCTTTAAAGATCTTTAAGAAAAACACCTCGTAGGAAAAACCAACTTGTACTGTATAGTGACGCGCGCATGTGTGTGTGTGTGTGTGTGTGTATACATATGAGTGACTAAAAGAGATAGATACAGACAGACAAAGACCTCATTACGTTTAGGAGGTGTCCTGTCTAGACAGTTTGATGACAGGACACAGAACCTCTGTTTAATGTTTCCTCCCCCTCCCTTTGCTTCCAGTTCACTCCGCTTATATATATACACACACACACACACACACACACATCACCTGCTCTGTGTCCAGGGACACACAAACACTTGTTCAATGTCAAGCAAAATCTTAAGGACGTGTAAAAGTATTTAAAGGTGTGCTTTCAAGTCTGTTGATCAAAAGAAGAAGTTAGTGGGCAAAAATTAAAGTCTGGTGAGGAAGCCAGTCTCTTCTCTGCATCTCTTTCTTTCTTTCTCTTTGTGTGTGTGTGTACACGTGTGTGTTTGGTGGTGGTATGTGTAGCTTTGATGCTGGTCCTCACTCGTCACATACAGACATGATAGGCCTCTGGCAGCAGTGCAGAGACACAGGGAGATACGGACACCTTTGGGCCTTATCACCAGGACCATCACAGTTATCAGGGAACATGAAGACATAACACACACACACACACACACACACACACACGCAAGGGTGAAAAGAATCATGGGAAGGAGAAAGGGCAGCAAGGATTTTGAAGAATTCCATTATCTGCTCACATCCGAGTATCTGGGACGTGTCTGTGAAGGTTCTCAGTCTAAGAGTCTGGGACCTTTTTAAAGCTGTCCACTGCTAGTACTAAATAATAATAATTTATACAGAACAGAGCTACAGTGTACTTTCAAATAAAACATTCAATATAAATGCAATGGAGAGTTTACCTTCCTGAGATATTATATCACAATTTATTTTAGAGAGAATCAACATTTTTTGGTGGCTTTCTCAAACATAAATTTATCTAATACAATAAATATTATCTGCAATATTGTGCAGGGAGAACAGGAAGCTGTGTTTTACCACCATATTTATTAAATAGTTATTTACTTATATGTTTTTATTGACTCCGCTATAGTCACACATGCATTCAGACGTTTTTGCATGACATGTCTTTTTCATTTACAAGCACAGTAATGCAGATTAAGTCCCACCATGATGAAGTTATACTGTAGACTTTAACTGTTGTCGTTTCAGGGGTAATTAAATGATTTTTCGTCAGTGCTTTTATTGAGATCAGATCTCACGCAGACTCTGCCACAGCTTGCTGTTTCCTATTCCATCGTCAGGGGTCGTGCCTCAACTGTACATTTATTCTGCTCCAGCGCATTAGACACACGTCAGGTCTGGAGGTGTAAAGATGTAAAACCCCGTTCCTTTTACAGCAGATCAGTCAGTTTTATGTGAGTTTTGGAGTCGGTTAAATGTTTATGAGGTAGTAAAGGCAGGCGATGAAGTGCGCAACAATCCAAATCGGATTAAACATTTGTGACCTCAGTTCGTTAAATTAAAACACGTTTAACACACTTACATAAACAAACTAGATTGTGTCATATCACACAAACCGTCAGACTTCATGCAAGGATTAAAACTGACGTATTTATAAGAGTAGAGTGGAAATGTGATGTTGAAGTTGCCTGTGATGCCAAAAGAGCTCCACCTCTGGTTAAATACGCGCGGAGTGGGCGGTTTCTGTGCGCGCACCCACTCTCTCTCTCTCACACACACACACAAACGCGCACTTACGCATATGGACTGCAACCTGCTGATTCCTGTTAGACAGTCAGTCACAGCCTGTAAGCAGAGGAGCTTAATTGAGAGCGGTGAGACTGTCAGGAGCGCAAATCTGGAGACGAACTGTGGTTTGAAAAGCAAGTAGATTATGATTTTGTGTGAAATGGCTCATTTCACAAGAGTTGTTGTTGTTTTACTGGTGAACTTCGTGTCAAACCGTGTCTTTTGACCGACTTTTCCCCCCTTGAGCAGTTTCACATGGTGCACTTTATCCTGAAGTTCCACAACGCGCCATGCACGGGATTGAGAAATGAAAGCAGCACCAACAACCTTATTCTGCGCATTTTGCTTTAGAAAATATTTCAAATGGCTTGATGAACAGATCTCTTTTGGTTTTTGATCTGCGGCTGCGACAGACAACAGCGCGCTCGGACAGACTTTGGTTCCCATTACGCTCACTCGGACAGAGGCAAGACACACTTAGGACTCCGGAGAGTTTAACACCATGACCAGCTGCTGGCTCGCCTTGGTCGGATTGTGCTTGAGCGCGTATTACTGCATGTTCCCGGTGGCGGGGAGTAATTATTCAGTTGATGGAAACAACGAAGTGCACCCGGGTTTCATCCACCGGCGACTGCGGACGCACGAGAAGAGGGAGATGCAGAAGGAGATCCTGTCCATCCTCGGGCTGCCGCACAGACCGAGACCGCATCTGTCGCAGGGAAAGTACAACTCCGCTCCACTCTTCATGCTGGACTTATACAACACCATATCCAGCGACGAGAAAAGTCAAGTGGAGGGCTTGTTGGACCGATACCAGTCCACGCGCACCACGCAGAGTCCCCCTCTCACCACGTATCAAGAAACTGCCTTTCTGAATGATGCGGACATGGTGATGAGCTTCGTGAATTTAGGTAAGTCATGCGATTGTGGATGTGTTTTTGTGCGTAAAGGTGGATGTTCTCCAGCTTCAGGGTGAGTGGATTGAGTGGAAAAGTCTCAGCAGACTGGGTTGAGTTGAGATCTGAACAGGTGTTCAGACTCTCATAAGATTATTATATAAAAAAACGTCAGTTTTAGTAGAGTATTATTTCTAACAACGCACGAACTTGTCTTTAAAGGGAAATAGTTTTTCTTGCGCCGCACCTGGAGCTCATTGTTGACGCGCAGCAGATGCAATATTACGCACGTGTTGGTTTCGATCATGAAGTGATTGTGTGAACCACACAGAGGCCAAATGATCGCTCCCTCATCTTCTCCGTGGGTAAGAAAAACCCCACGGGGTTTATATTGTTTCGGAGTTATTTATTGTTACAGTAATGACCCACCTCGGCTCATTTATAGGAGCGAAATTCCGTGGTCATTTTTTGCGCTGCACTGTTCTCCATGATTTATGTCTCTGCGGAGGAAACAGACCTTATATCCTCAACAAACCATCAACCACCACCGCTGGTATTTGTATATAAAACGTCTATTCCTTGCCGCTGACCTCCAGCGCGTCAAGTTGTGGTGTCTGTGCGTAAAAATTGCGTCGCATTGTTTGTGTTACCCGAGGAGATTTGTCTTTAATTAGCCCCAGTGACGATGAAGAGCGACACTTTAACGAGTATGGAACATAAAAACCAAGAGTCCTTCCTTCCATTAGCAGCACCACTGTTTACTGGGAGACTCTAAACAGAGCGACTGAAGATAAACACAGTCAGATGCTGCTGGACGAGGAGGCTTCAACCCAGATATATTGTCATTCTTTAGGAACTGAGGGGCTTTGGTGTCATGATGTGTTCACGAGAACAGTGTACGCATAATATCCGAAGAGCGATGTTTGATGTTTCTTCTGACTTTCAGCTGCTCCTCACATTCAATAGTCGCTCATTCCCACACGTGATGAAGAGCATTCAGAGTGACCAAGTTCATAAAAGCCACTCTGTCTGTCTCTCTCTCTCATTACTCCTCTGAGCATTGGTGTTGCAACATGCAGTGATGAAAACCAGAAATCCAGACAGAAGGTGGTGGTTGTTGTGGTCTCAGATATCGAGCTCCCTCTCATAGCTTCTCCTGTGGGAGTGTGATGGTGATGATGATGATGGCTTAGTGTTTGTGTGTCTGTGGTTTTGCTATTTCTGTCCTGTGTCAGTTCGGTTTTGTATGCCTGTGATGTTGCACATCTGGCTCTCCACTTTGATTAATCACGTCCTGTGCATCTTTTGACGATTCCCTCAGATTTCTTGTGTTGACCAGGGATTAGGTTGCCATCTCTTCCAGCTGTACACAGAGTCCTAACAACCTCCCCGCAGGAGGGACGGCTTCCTCCCTGAATGTGATTGTAATTAATGTTGGACAGGCCAAGGCTTTCCATCTGCTTTACAGATAAGGCCGTGTGCGACTACCGTGTGTCATCACCGTCCAATTAGTTTTTAATGTGTCTCTTGCTCAATTGGTGCAGTTTGTGCACAGGAAAGTTTCGGATGCTGTTGCAGAAAGGTTCCTGAACCACTTGTGTCTGGGTGGTCCCGCTTGTTTAAAAAAAACAGGCTGAAAAATCTGGATTTCATGTGTGGCCGAAGTGAAACTACAAATCAGAATCAAGATAAATGAAATGAAGACAAGCAGGGAGGCCAAACAATGTGTCTGAAACATTTAGTGAAATATTGGGCAGGATTAGAGAACACACTTGTAGGGCAGGAATCGGTTCAAGTCAAACAGTGGACGACTGTTTTTTTCACGCAGATGATCTGATTTAAAACTGGATTCATTTGTTTACATTAGCAGATCCTCCTCGCGTGTAAAAATCTCAGACATAAATGGACCCATTGCACATAAAACATTGACAGAGATTTAAGCATGGGTCTGAACTGATGTCTTTCACAGCCAGCTGCTGCAGTAGCACAGATAGAGAGCTCATTTTCTCAGGGAATTGGTAGATTTAAGAGCCCCTGCGTTACATCCAGTCTCAAGTGTGCTCTCCTCGACCCGTGTGCCTCCTCCCTGCCCCTCTGCATGATTCATGTAGACTTCTTGTTCAGTCGTCTCTTTGCTTTCATCACTTGTTCAGGATCATCCGCTGAAAAAAAAACCAACTAATAACAGAAGCATATTTTCCAGCTCCTTTTTCATCTTCATTCCTAGAATAGCGTGTTCATCCCTTCCGTGCGGACGTCCTGCTGCCCTTTTCCACTGAGGTCTGGTGAAGTGACACTGTGTGCTCTATGACTCATGTTGTATGACTGCAGCTCCAAACATGTCCTTATGCACAGTGGTGCACTCAGGTAATGGCAGCAGTCACTGTTACTGCATGGAGTTTAGAGTTTAGTTTCCACTTGTATGCAAATTTCTACAGATTTTTGTTTTCAGACAGATGGACATCGACGTGAAATCAGGAGACCTGGCTACATCCATACTGCTCAGCTTTTGTTTAAGAATGCATAAATTCTGCTCCGGATACACCTGCTCTTTCTCTTCCTGCAAGGTTCTTATCAGCTAGGACTCGAATGTCAGCTGTGAAGTAACTTGCTTTCAGTTTTACCTCGTTGTCTGCCTTGTCCTAGTTTTTGTGTCACCTCCCCCAGTTCTTTCTGAACATACAGCAAATGGGTAATCTGTTCTATAAAAACCGATAATGAACAATATCAACACATATTCCAGAAGTGGGGCAGTACTTCTGCAGCAAGTATTTAGTTATGCCCCCCGCTGCCAGCATAGTTATGAGGAGGTAGGAGTCATTGTTGGATCGTCCTTTAGAGATATGTCCAAGGTCAAAGGGATGTGAAGGTCATCCTGATATGAACGTCAACATCATTTGGTAGTACTTTCTGAAACTTATTAAAAAGGAGAGAATCTGTAGGAAATCCCTAAAAGCCTGTGTACTGTTTTTAGATGTGTTTTTCTTCAATATTTGAAGAGGACTTCAGTGAAGACGTCACTGGTTGTAAATGGATGACTTATTCTTTTCTTGTCTGAAGTGACAAACCCTCTATAAATCGCTCACAAAGTAATGCATTGTGTAGTAAGTGGGAAGACCCTGACCAACAGGTGGATCCCAGTGGAAAACCAACACCAGTGGTCAGTGCTCACTAAGTTAACAAGGAGTGACATATTGCTGTACAAATACCCAGATATTGACACAAGACATGTTTCTATTCTTATCAGGTTTGTTTATGCACGGTGTAGAGCTGTGAGCTTGAGGTTGCACCGAGGCAAGAATGCACAGAAATTGCTTGGGTTTCATGGGTCACAGCACAGGATTTCCAAATGTTGTTCCTGTGTCATTTGTGTTTAACTGTGATGAGTTTGCTCCACCGTAGCTCTGTCACGCCACAGACAGGTGAGAGGGCCACTCTCGGGTTTGGCTTGGCCTGGCGTTTGTTTGCTCCTCTGTACTTTTCTGTTTGTTTGCTGGGTTTTTACCACAGTGTGGGTCCCATTATAATTTTAGGAAAATCCCTTCATGGATGTCATTTTTACTTTTCCTACCTTTTTAAAACCCCTTTGACAAATAACAGGTGAGTTTGACCCCTATCACCTGTCTTATACTCAAAGACTCAAAGGTTATTGCTACAATCAGGTTTGGTGCAGCTCCTATCCTCGACGTATATACAGTTTTACATTTCAGATGCAAATAATTGACTAGGATTTACCTGAAAGGAAGGCAAACAGACTCTTAAATCCTCCTTTAGCCAAAGCAGTCAGTGGTTGGTCCAAATTAGGATAAAGAAATATTTAAAAAATTTAAAGCCGAGACATCTTTTAACTTCACCTTGTCATTATGATGTTCAAGCCAATCTTCTGTGTTTATACTAGTCTATTATAAGCCTTTAATTTTCATTGTTATCCTTATCCAAGTAGCCAAGAGAACGTAATGGAAAACATGAAGAAGCAGAATCACAATATTGTTATTAAGTGGAAATAGGATGCATTACATTTGCTCCGTAAGAAACTAAATAACATGCAGCAATAGAAAATGTAGGTACAAGATTATCAACAGACATTGTAATTAAACAGTTAAAATGTAAACCTGACCAGAAATATTTACATGGCAAGAAATGCAACCCTTTTAATTCTATGACATATAGAATATAATGCGAATAATACATATTATAAACAGTTAAAGTGAATCAAAATACTCATCACAAAAAATCATCACAGAGGACAAGAGCTTTCACATATGATTTGCCTATTTACATATGTGTACATAGTCATTTTAAATCTATCCTCCCAGTGTCTTGAAAGTGGAATCACGCATGCTTTTGTGGACACTTCCGTCATCATGAATATCCTTCTTTTCTTCCTCTCCTCTCTGCTTTCTTGCCTTTGGTTATTACATAGTTACAGCTAAGCTGTCACAAGCCTTTTACCTCAACAGCAAAACTTACTCCGACCGACCTCCCACACTTTAAAGGAAAAACAAGCTAGAAAGCTTTAAGAAGTGGGTTTTCAGGAGATTAGGGCCTTGACAGCCATGGGCCTACTCTGAATTCAATTGGCCTTTTAAATGCGTTTCTCCTTGTTCCTTGTCTCATTACGCCTGGTTGCATTTCTCAGCGCATAAGCCTAGATAAGCCACGTTCTTTGCAGTGAAACATGTCCTAAACATGATTTAAATGATTAGTTGTAATCAAAGAGTCAATTGTTTGTTACAGAAGAGAGTTTGTGCATCAAATTTGGGTTGAAACATTTCCTGTAAAGCCTCAGAGACCAGAACGTTGGACCACACATCACTGAATGCACCATAAACAGCATTAGCCAGACCTTAAGTGAGGAATTCATAATACAGATTTTTTTTTTTTCTCCGACAGAAACTTGGAAACGTGTAATGGTGAGAAAAATAACATCAACAAACTACAAACGTCTGTTTTCGTCTGTTTACAGAATCAAATATTTCACTCGAACTTGCCGTGGTGTTCAAGAATGGCCCAAGATATACAAATATTACTGCTTATTGAGTTACAGTGTTTTAAAGTGCTTCCTTTTTCTCATGTTTGGATTGTATTGGTTGTCAGGCTTCCTGGCAAAACATACAAGTGCCTCAAGAAACAAACAGTGTTGATGGGGAAAACATATCTGGTTAACCAGATTATGTTTTTTCCAGTCCGGCTTTAAGTCTCTCATAAAAGACGCGATGTTACAGGACGACTCTATTGTTCTTTTTGCAACAGACCTTACAGTATGCATGAATGTATGTATGTCTCCAAAGTGCATTTGAAACACTGACACGCGTTACTGAAGTAATGTTCTCTGTGTGAACGGGTTTTCATTGAGGTTACGGTAATTGGAACGTAGGTGTGAGTGTGAAGAGTTGTTCGTCTCTATTTTTCCACTCTATGGTCCCAGCTCGCCTCGCCTCGGCACGGCTCGATTCCACGCGGTTTGGTCGGTTTTCCGTTACCGTAGTTCCTCCTCAACGTGGGCGGAGTCATCAATGCACGGCTGCATGAAACTGCTGTGACTTTGTTTTACATGCGACACACAAACTAGTGACTAGTGACTAGTAAAGCAGTTGTTTTCAGTGTAACTGAATTGTTTGTGAATTGATTATTCAGTACTTCCTGCATGACCCATGCACAGACTCTGTCTGACAGTCACTGAACTGAAATACAGGTTTTGTGATGAGGCTCACTGCTCGCATAAGCCGGCTTTCAGCAGTGCTGTTGCTAAATACACCAGACTTCTCTGTTAAATATTGAGTTTTTAGACATTTCCGTGCTAAATGTTGGAGATGAACGCACTTTTTCAGGATGTTTTAGTCTTTGTAATTGATCTACAGTTCGGCATTGTTTGGTTTAATTCTTGTGTCTGACTTTTGCTCATGCCTCTTCCAGTGATGCACTCTGACCGATCAGCGGCCAGCAGTCTGGCGACGTCACACATAGTATCAGCTCAGCTTGCTTGGAACCTCGCCTGAGAAGGTACTAAAGAAAGTACTAGGTACTATCGCTAATGGAGAAGCAAAATAACTGTTTTTGAGGCGGTTCACACTAGTGGAAAAGTGCCATTTATATGTTTGTGACTTGGGATGGACTGGTGACCTGTCCAGGGTGTTTTGCCAACAACAGTGGGAGGCTCTGTTGTCTCTGAAAGCTTGAAGTCACGGGGGGGGGGCATGACTTATCGAAGGGTCAATTGACCACCAAACCTTTTACTGTAAATAGAAATGAAGGTACACATACACGCTAAGTCCACCCTTATATAATATAAGTCACATCCACAATGCCGTTCCTCCACCCATCGACACGTCCACCCTGATCCTATCTCTCCCTCTCACGCCATAACTGTCTGATTTGACACGATGGCAGCAGAGATTGGGGCTAAACACAGAGATAACATTTCATGATGTGTCTTCATTTCTTCTCCCATCAGCTGGGAATGTAGTGGCTTTGGATGGATGAGTGTGGTGATAACACGATAGGGGGGAGGTGATGGACAGTGGACGATAACACTGATGGAACATCTGATTAGGCTGATTAGGAGGACACTACTCCCACTTATCACCTCTAGGTACAGACATGGGGGGGGGGATTTGCTCTGTTTGCTCTGCTACGCCTCGACGACGATGGGGCAGAGTTCACTGTCCTCTCTCACATTTGTTGTTTTCTCTCCGTCTTTGCACTTTTTGCGTCTCTGTTGTGCCATGTGCTCTATTTTTTTTTCTTGCTTTACTCGATTTGAAACACGACCATAAAAAAGACCTCAGGACATACCGTTTATATATATGTGTGTGTATATGTATGTATTTTAAATTGTCAATACATTATTTTAACATGCAGTAAATTGTAAGTTGTAACTGCCAGATATTGAAAGGAAAAATGAGCAAAAGTACTTACTCACAGGACATTTTCTGGTCCATTTTATTATGGTTAAAATAATCAAAAAAAAGTCCAGACGGATATTTTAAAGGGTTAAAATTATGTGTATATATAGATGAAAAAAAGGTAATAAGCTGCAAAAATCTCCATATTTTTAAGATTGCAATAACATAATATTGTGGCAACTTTATTATGATAACATGAATCCTCTGGCAGATCATATGTAGGTTCATATGTAAGTCGACGTGAATCAATAAATCATATCTTTTGTTTTTAGAACGTTTAAGAATGATGTATTCCTTACACAGTCGATTCTACATTATAAAGTATTTGATGATGACAGCCCTGTTGATTTGACGTCACCCTTGGTTACAATAATAAAAGCACTTTAAGGAATTTAAAGGCATAGTTCAGGTTGTTTTTCAGCGGGGTTGTTTTTCAGTGTGACGTGCTGATTCATTATCAGCACTGACCTTGCCAAACACGCCACTGTTTCCGTAGATCAGCCAAGGATCCAGACACCAACTCTCACTGATAACATGGCTGCTGGCAGGGACTTAACAAAAGGCTCACCCGATAAACATATTCCTAAGATATTGTAGACTTAAGCAGGGATAGATTTTATCACTTTTTCCGCGTCTTTTCTGGCTGAAAACTGAAGTTTTTAAAACTCACAGAGAAAATCAGTGATTTTACATCAGTTGTTGATCCTCTTCTTCCTCCATCAGTTAGTTCAAATGTTATGTTATGACTTTGGGGTTTGAAATTCTTTTATTTGGATTTACCTCAGTGGCACAAACTTGGCACGCGGTGTCGTCGTACACGAGCAGCTCAAGTGTCCCCGCGAGCTCAAACGGCAGTTTTCTCTTTGGACTTAAGTTCATTGCCCTCGCTGCAGAGTCAGTGTTAATAATGTGTCAGTACCTCGTGTAACCACACAATCAAAACTGTCCCTTCTAAGATTACATCGTCTTCAGATCTTTTCCCGATGATAAATTGATTGTTAGGCTACACAGCACAGGAGGTAAACCTTTCTGTAAACACTGCTCAGTATGTCAGTGGAATTTATGGTCTGCCCTGGTGTTAAAGGAGGCTGTGAACCTATGAACCGCTGAACACTGACCCGACGTGTCCTTGTGTGCCCAGTAAACTCCATTAATTATCGTAATGACTCGGTCCTCGTTCTGGTAATGGAGATGGCCATGGCTGACAGGAATGGTGTAAATGTCGGGGTAAACATTCCTGCTGGACACATTCTTCTGTGATGCCACTGGGAAGCCTGCTGTGATTTTGATTTATCTATTGACAATAAAAAGAAGAAGAAGAAGAAGAAAGAGAAAGGAGGGAAGAAATGTAGAACCAGAGAATGCTTGTGTGTTCGTGGACTCGGGCTGAAAATCGGACCCTCCCATCGACGCTTCCCAGCTGAGACAGATTCATTACAGCACGGTACATTTTTATGTTTCCATGCTGGCAACAGATGTGACTGGAGACATTATTTATTTTATTTTTGTTTTTTCAGATTGTCTGATTCTGCTTCCGTCACGTTTTGAAGAATACAAAAATCTCATAAAAGTTTTGCACTGACGTTCGTTTGGACTGGAAGATAAACTCAGTAGATTTTGGTGGTCACATCAAATGTCACTGTTAATAGTTAGGGTCAGAAAACCTGTTTCCCCCCATAACTCAATAATTAACACGCTAGTTATGAACCCCACACTTTCCTTTCCCTTCCCATTTCCCTTCTTCCTGCAAGAACAAGAAAAGATCGTTTGCTCATGTTGCTGTAAGGGGATAATAAAAACACATAAACAAGGCTTATGCTGAGCAAGAATGGCATAGATGCTCTTCATTCTTCACGACTGGCGATTCACAGTGATGTAATATACCGCGTTAAAAAGGGTAATGGTGTTAACAGGTTCTGTCGATAAGAGATAAGTTGGCTTGTGTATTGTTTAGTCTATGTTGTTTCAAGACGAGATAAAGAAAGTCAAGCCCTTTGAGTTTATATTTAAGGGTCGAAGTGATTTGTTAGTATAAGATCCAAAAGGTCAAGCTGGTAAACATGGTGGACACAGATGGTTTTTGGTGTCAGATGGGAGTTGTGAGTCCTTTATCAGTGTCTTTGTGATGTCAGATTCAGTAAAATACATTAGTCTTGTTCTGGCTTAAATGTCCACTATGGTTTTACAGTATAATTGTTTTGTTTTCTCTAATAACATTTTTCAGTGAGTTTTATAACAGTGGTTTCTGGACCAGCATAGCATATTTGTGATCAATTTAAAGTCAAAATTGATGCATATTAACTTTATTATATTCCTCTACCAAATAATGTTTTTGGCTGTGTTACCAGCAGCATACCTCAAAAATGTAAGAAAGGATATTAATTACTGTTAATGATTTCAGTCGACATGTTGATGTGGATGATGTGAGTGTATCGACACTGTGTGAAACTGAGCCTGCCTTGGCGGAGGTTTCTCATTTTGTATGATGTTATCGATGGATTGTAGCAGGACACTCACTTTGATTACAGTTTATTTGATTATTAAGTGATTACTAATGTTTCATTTGTTTGTTTTCTCAGATTCTTAAATAAACACTATGTAATGAATAATTTTAAAGTTTAAAAACATCACAATCTCAAGGTTTGAGAAATGGCAATTAACATTTCCTGACATTTTATGGACGAAGCAACTCGGTTTCTGTTTTCCTAAAATCACTTGTCTGGATTATACATTGTTTCGTTGGGATAGATGATTCCTGCTGGGTTAGGGTTACACTTGCTATATGTAGAGCAGAACGATTTGGGGAAAATAACCAATTTCAAAATTTGTTAAACAGATATTGTCATTCATGTGCTGCATTTTACAAATTATTACAAGTATAATGTGGTAAAGCACGAGATATCATCAAAACATGAACTATTAGTTGTGTTACATGACACTGCAGCCTCAAGGATTTGTTAATTGCGTTGAAATAAACTGCGATTTTGATATGAAGTCCCAGCTGTAGTGGAGGTCCCGGTCTGCTATAGCTCCTTCAGTATGTTTGCAAGAGAGTGAAAAGTGTGTTTTGGGTGGAGTTTTCCTTTCAGGCCAGGGTCAAGGGTTGTGAAACGAATGTAGTCACTCACTCCAGCAGTCTTTACAAGTACACAAATACTGACATGTGACTTGGACTATGCGTGTCTGCACTGATAATTGCAGCATATTTGAAAATACCTCGTGCCACTGTGTTACACAAGACGTCCCCATTGAAACACTGGTGTCACTGGGTAAAACTTGCAGCCCTTGTCCCCTCGAATGATCCCAGGCTGGTCCTCTCTCCAAAGAGGACGTGCCTGAAACAACCAGAGATGCACAGTGAGAGAAAGGTCCCGTGTGAGTGCTGATGTGCATGACCCTCCTGAGCAAGTTGCCTCCCTTTCAACCGCTCTGCCGCTGACAAATTTACAAGCCCCTAGTTGACCCACAGGCCGACTTTCCAAACATGATACTCTAAGGAAAACAGTCAGTGACGGCAGGGTCGGAGGCAGGCGGGCGAGGAGGAAAAGAGATGAGGAAAAATAAGACGCGAAGGAGGAGGAAGACGAGCAAGATGCATTTACTTAATATGTGCATGCAAAGACTTGCCTAATATGTCACGAGAAAATCATAACAATATTCCATATGTGGCTTCATTACTCTTCACATATGTGAATCCCATTTTCTTCACTAAAAATATCTACTTGGGCTTGAATCAAGTATTTGGATTTTTTCCTCACTTCCTCAGTTCAGTTAAGGCTGCGTGTGATGTCACCAAAAACATTTCAACGATAACAAAGTTTCAAATCAGTCAATATCTGTAATTATTGCAATGAAATGTTGGTGAAATAAAGTTCACTCTTGATACTTTTACAGCATATTTACAGAGAGAAAACAACAAACAACTGATGCAAAATAACAATTATGTGTTGTGTCTCTAGAAAAGTACATTGTGATTATGTATCTTCACTGAATCATTCAGTAATTAAGTTGCGGAAAAAATGTGTAATAGAAGAAAGTACAAGCAGGAGAGAGAGCATGGCGTCAAAAACAGAAAACAAAGTTAACCTGTCAGGAGAACTAAAAACAAGACTGTGGTTCTCGTATCTCAGTGGGTACAAAATTAAACAAATATGTCCAGAGGTTAGGGGATTGACTTCCAATTAGACAGACCACCCAAAGCAAAAATGTTTCCAAGTATCCAGTGGCGTGAGGCCTCATGGATAAAAGGATCTTATCACTAAGGATGTGCAGGGGAAACTCTGCCCACTCCTTCCTCCGTTCCACACCTCCAAGCAGCCATTCTCCTGGATAACTTATCACTTAAGTGATTAAAGGTTCAGTATGAATCCTTTTCCTACAGGAAGCCCTCTTTTTTTTCTCGTTTTATACAATATGTTTCTGCTATCCTCCATTTTCACGACAAGACAACATATTTTGTTTTATAACAAATGGCACAAAGGTCACTCATAACAGTCTGAAGTCTCCAGAATTGTGATTTAGATGGCGGCATGTTGATGTTTTGTGTCGTCTGGGGCGAGACGGTCAGAGGTAGAGCGAGTCGTCTTTCAACTTGAAGGTTGTGGGTTTGATTCCCAGCTCTGCAAGTCCACGTAGTCTAAGTCAATGGGTATGAAAGTATAGGTGAATTGATGAATGGCAAAAGCTAGAAAAGCTCGATATAAATACAAATCATTTGTCTATTAAATGAACAATACTTAGTTTGAAAGTGAGGAAATTGAATTTTTTCAGTATTGAGAGTTGGCTGAAGGATTTTCTGGATTTGGGACAAGCAGCATCGGGTCTTCAGGGTCTGACACAGATCTTTTAGGTCTAATTACATCAACTTTGAGTAAAAGAATCCTGATAACATGTACTGCTGTAGAGCAGATATATTCTTTTGATATATTTTGTTTTATTTAATAATGTAATAATAATGAAACAATACAGTCCTATCATATTTGTGTCTATTTTCCTCTTCTTGGGAACATAGTTTATAATTAACATCATGTGCTATTGAAGAAGACCCTAAACAAGTGTTTGACACCATTACTGCTGAGGAAAATGTTTGTTGTAAATAAAGTCAGAGGTAGGATAAGAGAATGAGAAGAACAGGGATAAAGAACTTCAAACTGTGGAGGAAGAAGTCAGAGATATGCTTATTTTATTTTAATTGATTTCGCCAAGGTAACAAAGGTGACATTTTATGGCATTCAGAGAAGATGCAGGACCAAGCTACACTCACAGAGCCCTCTGCTGTACCACATGGTCTGATGTGCTTCTTGGCTGTATGTTTTGAACTCAAACGTCCATTTTTAAGTTCGCCCCCAAAGATTTAACTGATATACAATATCATATGATATGTTGGATAAAAACCATATTGAAAACAAAGCAATATCTTTTTGAAACTCAACATAAAGACGACCACATTTCTCCAAACTTTCATCTCCCCTCATCTCTGTGTTGACTTCATGGACAGACGTATTATTAGGAACATCAATTATTTTTTTCTTCACATTTCCTTTAAGGACCATGTGTTTTTGCATATATGCAGGTATCTGGTTTCCACTGCTGTTGTTGGAGCTGAGCCCATGTGTATAACAAGCTGTAGGTCTAACATATATTTCAGCCCAGGGGGAAGCTTGAAGTCGGACTAGACTGGAACATATGTACTTATTCTGAGCCAGTGGTCACCACAGACTTTCCAAAAGGATGGTGTCCATCCTTCTGTATGTGTGAGAGAGTGGAGGAAAAAGAAAGGCTGACAGAGAGATGAGGATTGTGGGGTAGAGAGGACTGAAAAGAGAGAGTGAGATGTTAATTTTGAGGAGGAGGGAAAGTCTCACACAGTGTTGCAGAGTGAGCGCTGGCCTACCTTGTGGCTGTGGAATGCAAAGCCACCAATATTTTGACTCCTCCTTTGGCAGCTGTTGTGTTTCACTTTTTCAAAGATAGTTTTTTCCATATTTATCAGATCCCTCAGGAGAGATCCATCTCCAGGCCCTGACACTGGCTTCCTCTTCTAAATCTGGGACCAGACCAGCTGATCACAGACAAATACGTATACACACACACACACACACACTCTCTCTCTCACACACATGCTCACCTGTTGCCCAACACATTAACCACGGCTTAGAGATGCACATGTATTTCTGCAGGTTGGCATCATTCTGGTTCCTTCAACAAAAAGCCAGCAGGATTTTTCCACCCGCTCTTTGGATCCATACACATTGAAACAGAACAAAATGTAAATAATCGTATTCTTTGTTGTTTTGAAAACATTTTCCATAAACACATCATGGTCTCCAGAAAAGTCGCCATCCAGACAAACCCACTCTAAATGCTGTAGTACACATGCTAAGGCTATATAAATACTCCAAAACCACAGAATTGAGCATGTGCACTGTGAACAAACTTTTCTGAAAATAAAGCTTTATTTCAATCCGTGTACATTACAGCGTATACAATCACAGAAACAGAATGAGGAAAGTCAGGGTGACTCAGGAAAGAAAATAAAACAAACAGACCAAACGCAAGAAGAGGATGTTTTGATATTTTTCCAAAAATATCGTTTTGCCACTCCCAAAAATGCCATTTCTGTGTGGATAAAACACTGATATGATAGAGAAAACAAAAAAAACTGACAAAGAAAAGCCTATGAAACACAACCAAATCCAGATTTAGGTAAACTGGACACTCTAAATTGAGTGTTTTAAAGACTAAATACCATCATAAGAAGCAAGAAGCCAATGTTGTGCCTGGGACATGTCATAGCTGTCCACTGCCTCATTGCTGGTCCTCCTCGATGATCTGTCGTGGTTTGGCGTTGTTCTTTCTTATCAGTTGACTGTTGAACTACACAGAGTTATAGGACTTCAGCATCACCACCACAGAACTTTGAATATTGTGCCCATCAGTATGTGTGTGTTGGTGTATAAGGCCTTGCTCTACAGTGGCCGTCATTGTGCACTGCCATGTTGCATCTGTCATCCAAAGGTTTTCTTTATAGGACATGGAAACCTGACACTCTGACCACCTCCGCCTCTCATGGCGTGCAGTCTATTGTTAGATTAATGATGCTGGTGAAGGATTGTTGATGTTAGTCACTAAAGTTACACAATAAGTGTTTGGTGTCACTGGTTCTGTTTACGACTGCAGTGTTTGGTTGTGTTTATTTTCTTGTTCATGTCTAAATGAAGCAGTCAGTAATTTTTCTGCCAAATCAGCCACCAAAGAGAACAAGATGTCGGCAAAGGAACAAAGAGACTCACGCCCCAAACCCCAAACACGCCACAAGTCCATTCAATTTTCTAATTTTTGAAAGGACGTGCACCCATCATCCTGTAACCAAAATAGCAGGACTGCGTCTTAATGGGCCTGAAGGATTGTAAAGAGAAATCCTAGAAATAGCTAATTATAGTTTCTATAGTGAATTTGTTTTTACTAAACCTGGATTTGTGCAGTCTAAACCTCTGTATGCACAAACAACTTTATCTGGCTCTTTCTTTGTTCACAGTAGCAACTCTTGAGTTAACTCTGCTGACTTAGCCTGAGCAGAGGTTATTGTGACAGCTGTAGGATTACATTTTTATTAACCTCCCATAAAGTGTGAAAAATGAATCTTTTCGTTTTTTTCCAGCTCATTTCTGTTCTGATTCCATGGAATGTCTTAATAAATGAGAGAAAAGATGTTGCTGTGTTCCCTGTTGACAACTTACTGGCTCGAAACAGTGTCAAATGAAACTCTGCGAGTTCAGTCACAAATGTTGTATCGATTATAGAAATTGATATAAACAGTGAGTGTGTACGTGCACACATAACTCGTAGGCCTTTTTTATTGTTAGTCTTGTAAAAATGTGCTCACCACGCAGTCTCACGGTCCATTTGCTGCAAATTGCAACATGAGAGCATAAAATTACAACAAATGCTATATTTGAAAAAAAACATTGGGCACCTGAACACACAAGTTGATCTGAATTTAAAACCTTAATAAGATCGATCATTTTAAATCTTAACACCGCATGAACACAATCTCCAATTTTCCAAAAGCAAATTTTTGGCATTTGGTGATGCTGTAGAAATTGACAACTGACTACTGTTTTGCAAATACTTAATGTTATAATTGTTAAATATTTGATCCTCCGATCAAACAAACCACATTTGGTGCACTGATTTCTGTTCTGTTCGTCTGAACATCCTCGACCAGTGGATCCCAAATTTTTCTTCATCCCATTTTGGGAATCACTAATCTTAACCTAACCAGAATTCAAATCATAACCCTGAACATTCTTAATTCCTCAGAAATGATCTGCCTCATTTCCTGACAAGTGTTCATGCTAGAACAGGTCTTTTAAAGATAACAAATACAAGTACACACACCTACACACAAACACAGCAGACACGTCTGTAGATTCATACATAGTTTTTTCTCCAAGAGATGAAACCAGGACCCATATTTAATACAAAGTGTGAACAGCTGTACTTACATTAGCTCTATCTGCCTTTAATCAGATCACTGATGCATGTTAGGTCTGTACAGGGCCAATGTTATATGACCTTATCTAACCTTCAGTCCCATTACCTTACTACATTACCTTGTGTCATGACCTTAATGTCTTTATTTTTCTCAAGACATTACATTATGGTACATTAGACACAGAACCTGATCATAACAAGAACTCTCACATGCCCTTGATGGTTAAATGCCCTCTGAGCTGAGTTAGTGACTCCACATCTTAATCCCGAGAGACAGTGCTTAGAAAAAAGAGAATAAAATCTCCTCTTGACACACAGGTATGGCATTTCCAGCTACCTATCAACCAACCGGAGACTCGGCCGCAAGCTGATGACTGCTACCACTCAGCTGTCAGTCCATAGATGGTGAATGCCGATACTGCACAGTACATCAGCCATTCCTTGGTTATCTATCTGTTAGCAAAGGCCCAGCAGGGCTGCAATTACAGCAAATTATCCATCTTTCCTCAAGCTTTGACACACATACACAGAAACCCCACACACATTGTGCATAAGCTGAAAATCTCAGAATAACCAAAGGTAGACGTTAATTCAGAGCCTAATTTTATCATCTGGTCAGGAATGCAGCACAGTGGTGATGGAGCGCTGGATGGTGGAAACAAAAATCAAATACTCTGCCCCGGGTGGATGTGTATGAGTTTTGTGCATACCTGTGTGCATCTGGGACACAACGGCTGACATTACGTGTCTTTGGTTTTTGGATGGGTGTTCCGAAACGGCCAAATGATTTTTCAAGCATTATATGAAGGATGAAAAATGTGATTATATGCTTCAAATGGGGCCTTTGGTGCCGGGGATGCCTGTCCAGTGAGATCATTTTGTATTACAACCTGTGGGAGGTAATGGAGGAAGAGCAGCCTGGATATCAAGGCCACTGATTCACGTGTCATTCTGTGTGGTGTGGAGAAAATACACCCTGTGTTACAGTGGTATTTGTTCTGAATCATTGGTAGATGATTATAAGGGATTATATACACTACTTATGGGTAGTGTATTCAGTTTTTACAGTAAATAATCAATGTGACACACTGGACCTTGATCATTTTTTATTTAGTTTCATGTATGGTTATCACTACTATCACTACAGTCCATAATGTCTTTTAAAACACTCAAAGCTATCCATAACTTAGCTCCTCCATATCTCACTGACCTTCCCACGTTCTCCGATCCTCCTCAGCCTCCCTCCTCTCTATACCACCTGCCTGCCTGACCACAATTGGCCTAATTGCCATTCTGCTGCCCCCAACTCCCACAACACATCTGAACAATAACCTCACTGTCTACCTTCAAATCCCAACTTATTCTTACTTATAAAGATTAGCCTACCCATCATGACCCCCCTTCACTATCACCTCAGCCATCTTTTTCAGTATTCAGTATTATTTTCTAACCTCCATCTACTGTGTTGATCTTGTCTGTGTAATTTCATCTTAACGTTTTACCTTAACGTTTGATTCATCTTCTCATTTAATGTGTAAAGTGACCAAAATCAATAAAAATCAAAAATCACTCTGATCAGCCATAACTTCGGAAGCTTTTTTTTATTGTTGGGACTAATTGAAGTCTTGTGTATCAAATCAAACGTACTTAATTGTCCACACAGGGAAAATTGAAACAAAACGTCATATATATACGTAAAGGTCATAATACAAAAAAAACACACCTGTCCTCAAACACTCAAAGTAAATAAACTAAATGATGGTGCTAATCAAGATACATGACAGTTTGTTGTTGAGTAGTGTGCGATAGCGCTTGAGATGCACAAATAATGGTAAATACAGTTTTTTCCATTCACACGCTGCCAACATACGGTTAAGTGTCTTGCCCAAGGACACAGTGGCACGTAGAAAGCAGAACTGGGAATTGAACCCAACAACCTTCTAGTCCAAAGATAACTATCGTCGCCCTTCATCAAATCATTGCTGTTGGAGAGATATTGTGTCAGTCACTCCTCATGTTTACTACCAGGGTCTCCTTATTTTTATCCAAATAAAGCTGCTGGAAACATTTAACATGTCACATTCTGTGCAGCAGAAGAATTTTCCCATGAAGTAAACTCCTCACCTTCTTGTTTTCAGAAGTAAAAGTTAAAAGCCTTCATTGAGCATTTGTACATTAAATCACTGTCTTTGGAGCAAACAGACATGTAGTTATCTTAAAGTATAAACTTGAATTATTACCGTCATGGCACACCCACCCACCCACACACACACACACACACACATACATTGGCAGCTGTGTGTCAGCAACATGTAACAGTCATCAGTGAAGGAGTGAAATCACTTTTCTGCTGGATGCACATAGTGGGACTTTTCGGCTTCTGTTCTCTGTTTTCAACGGCACTCACTGCCTCATGTCCTCGCTGTGGACTGATGCTCCTGACTGAGCATGAAATCTCACATCACTGACCTCTGAGAGTGTGTGTGTGTGTGTGTGTGTGAGAGGATACACATGTGTAAGCCCCTTTGTCTCCTTTTTCTCACGCGTGTGAGATCCTGTGGTGCAAGTGTGTCTTCAGCTTGACATTTACATCTGCACCTGTGCATAGGTCAGTGTACGTGTGTGACTAGTTTAACAGAATACATGTGTGCCAAAGAGCTTCAAGGTAATATTACGTGTGTGTGTGTGTGTGTGTGTGTGTACCAGACATTAACTGTCGCTCTTGTTAGTGGCCCTTGCCTTGTCCTGTGGTGCTCAGTGTGTCGGCTTTGATCCTGGGTCAGGGGAGAAGATCAGAGCACAAGATGAGTCTCCAAAGACAAACTCACACACATACACACACCACTGCTAATGATGACTCCTGGTAGACTGCAAGCCCCTTTGTATGGACCTCAACCCCAGGAGCTGCCCTGCCAGCTGCCTGACTACAGTACAAAGAGTCAAAACACTAAACAGAAGGTGGAAACAGCTCCTGGTAGCAGCTCAGCGTCGCACAAACAAACACACACTACTATTTGTGACCTCTTTATGACCTTTTCAGGCATAAACACTAACTTTATCAGGATGAGTTGTCCTCATTGGGATCAGTACCTGGTCCTCATGGGGAAGAACCTAATTTATGAGGAACTGGTTGAGTTTAGGGCTAAGATTTGAAGGATAAATCTTAGGTTAGACACTCGAAATGAATAGAGCTTCTCAAAAGGATAGAGAGCGATCGAGAGAGAACCATACGCTGTATTCATCTGCTTTGCGAAAGTCTGCAGCTACCTGTGCATTGTCTTTCCCCCACAGCACCAATGTCAAGGTTTTAAGAGTTTGAATCATACAATCTGACTTGCGTCTTTTACGAATCACTGTCGATTACACGCTGAAGACTTCCAGATGTTTCTTCTCTCTCGTTATACTGGTGACAATCCGCGAAGAACTGTCGCCGTATCAAGTGCAAGTGTTACCAATCAATTTTCGTTTATGCTTTAAACCTCCACACAGAGCGGCTACTGAGAAGGTAAAGGAATCTTTGCAGCACAGTGGAGAAAACTTCCAGCTCTTGCTTTTTACAGCTTCACTCGCTTCTCGTTCCCCCGAACAGTTCAACAAGGCCAGTCGTTCTTTTCTTTAATTGTACTACAATCATCCTATATCTTGCAGGAGACATAGAAAGGAATCAAAAAATGAAACCCCTGCTACAACGACGGTAAACAAGTGCATGAGCATTTAACCTGTCTCACAAACCAAATGTCAACATCCACTCTTTCCTGTTCGGATGAAGAGGAAGAGGCAGAGTAAATCTCGTGGGTTGTGTGCGTTATGAGACAGAGCGTGGAGGTAGAAAGGTTGATGAGAATGTGGCCTCTGTAAAAATAAGGCTGTGGAGATGGTGGTGGGCATGTTGGCACGTCTGACGTTTGTGCAGACGATTATAGGGTTCACGTTTCTGTGAAGTCACAAACCTGAATTTAACATTAGAGCTTTCATTCAGAACAACTATAATCTTTCACTGACTTTAACCGCACTGTAGCTGCCATGTAAAGATATTATGAAGGCAAGAATTTAAGAAATGTTGGCAGTGGAACCCAAACCAACAGTCTATTCTTTTAATTCAGTTTATTTTTTCTCAGCACCAAATGTATTCACTCAAACTCACCTTAGTGTTGCAGCAGCACCAGAGTGAAGTCAAGACCAGGGCAAAGGTAGGGCAAATATTCAGTATATAGGTACAGTTTCAGTTATTGTGTTATTAATGGGATCTAGACTACACTAATTCACCTTGAGAATTTAGGAAAATGTAGGAAAGAGAAACTATATAATGTAAAATGTGCAATATAGCTCCCATAAGTGCTGCAGTGCATGTAAGTGGATTTAAATTTATTGTATTTTATAATATTTTGCCCGGTCAAGGATGGAATGATAAAGTTCCCCAAGTACGATTGCACGATATTGGATATCCGATATGCCGATATACTGGGAGTGCTGGGGGCCGGTAACCGATACACCTATTTCCTTTTGTCATAGTCTCTGATGTAGTGATGAACAATAATTTTTCATACTCATGTTGCAGCAGATGTGGACATAAAATACCTTTTCATTGTGCCAAATAAATAAGCATCCAAAAAATAAGAGCTGTAGGGGGCGCTAGCATAGAAGTCAAGTAGGTAGCAGCTTTTGCAGCCTACTATTTTAGTGATTAGTCATAGCGGTAGGTATTGGCATGTTTGCTGAAGGACCACGTCCGCTGTTCTCCCAGTGCCGGTCCCAAGCACGTCAGGAAAGGGCATCTGGCATGAAAATCTCTGCCAAATAAAACATGTGGATCATCTGTTGTGGCGACCACCAGAAAGAGGGAGAAGTCAAAAGAGCAAAAAAGACAAAAAAACAACAACATTTTATAGTGTTTAACTGTGTCTTTATCGTGTCTACATAATTTAATAGCTTTCTTTGTTTCAGTAATATTTATTTCAGATTACAGTATTTTTATACTGCTGAACAGACTCAAATACAATCTTGAACCTGAATCTGAAATATACAAGAACACAGTTGTTGTGCAACACTTGCGATTCAGAATCATAATTACACTCATAATCAGGCAAATAAACAACTGAAATAATAATAATTAATCATAATAGTTCTCTGGGCTTTTTAGCAGAGGAGACTTTGTTTATCATGTATACAGGAGGTGTCGTGTGAGGTGAACATTAGCAAAGCACTGGCTTCATGACCTGAGAGTATAACTGGAGGTGCGGAGAGATTAATTATTTAAAATGAAAGTGTGTGAGATGAGACAGTATCTGTATCTGACAGTGATATTCCTGTGTAGATGTGCTGTTTCTTGAGTTAGGATGATGTTTATGAACATTCATGTTAGCTTATGTTTGCAAATTTGAAGCTTTGATACTGTATTGCTGTGTAATTAATCATTGATTCTGCTACTGTACCACTATTTATTTCACAAAAAAGGCTTGCACTGTTTTGTTTTTTCACATAATCCCATGAAGTATCCTCATTTTCACTAGTTTTGGCTCTTGATAAATGTGAGGATAATATTCCACCATCTCAATTCCATTATTGAATTAAGGCTTTATTTATATTGCTGGAACCAGGTTTGGCTATTTACATACACAAAAACATAGCAAAGGTCCACACACAGGCATAGACTTGGTTTAGCATGTTATAGTCTGGGGAGAAGTTCTCCATCGCCACTCTCCATCTTTCTTCAAACTGATACTGAAGCTGTGTTTTTGTGATTGTTGTGGCCTCAAATGCCTGATGTCATGTCAGATGTGTAACATGTATTCACACTTTCAAGACATTTTACAACAATGACAGTGAGGGGAGCAAAACTTAGCAGGAAGGTCCTTGTGTACACACCCTTAAACACACTTTGCTCATGAAAACAAGCGAGCATGCTTCTTCCACGTTGTGATTTATGCCACACAAACGTTACCACTAACCTTGGTTCTTTCAATAGATCTGTCTGCAGTCATGTGTCCTGTCTTCTGTCCTTGTGTCTCAGACATTCTGCAGAAAAGTGTTTTGTGTGTTCCATCACAGTGCTGCAGTTTAACCATGCAGGCACTTACTTTGTACAGTCTGTGGCAGCAATGTGTGACAGTGAGTGTGAGACATCTGTGTCTGCGTCTTTACAGTAAGAAACAAGAAAGGTTAATGCACGTGTGTGATCTCAGCTATATCCTGCTGCAGGTGAGTCTTGAGGGGATTGGTCAACATTGTGACATCCTAGATGGACTGATAACGTTCCCTTGAAGATATAATATCTAGCATTTTTGCATTAAAATATCTAAAAATGACAAGACAAATTTAGAGTATCATACTTATCATACTTCAACATAAGTAGTGACACACAATGCTGGAGGTCATTTAGTCTCTTCTGTAGTGAAATTAACATAATATTTTTCATACTCATGTCACAGCAGATGCATATAAAATATCTTTATTGTGCAAAATAAATAAGCTTCAAAAATATAATAGCTGTAGGGGGCGCTAGCATAGAAGTCAAGCAGGCAGCAGAAACATGCGATGCGACGGATAAAGCCATTGACGAGCAGTTCGGTGGAGCCGAGAGTCGTTGGTGCAGCAGTTACAGATGAAGTTGGGCGTAGAGAGGGAGGGAGGAGTCAGTTGATGTCACACTTTTTAAATACAGTTGATTTTTGTGTTGTGTATGCAACTTAAAAAAAAAATGACTGAGAGGATCCCAGGCGTTATTGTTTTAAACTGAGAGAGACTCATGTCGGTAGAAATAACATAAAGTGCGCTCTGATGCTCTATTCTTGGTAATCCACGTTGCATTATGGCGGATCACACAACTATTCCTGCACATGACAGAAGCCTCACTGCTCCACAGCGGGATCATCTGTCCTCTTCTGTTACACCAACTGTCCACATGTCCGCCTTAACAATATCCATGAACCTTCTCTGTGGTCTTCCTCTTTTCCTCCTGCCTGGCAGCTCCATCTTCAACATCCTTTGTCCAATCACTTAGGTCACATGACCAAACCATCTCATTCTTGCGTCTCTTACTTTATTTCTAAACCATTCAGCCTGAGCTGTCAAAGGAGTTAATTTCTCCTTTATTTCTCTCTTGGGGCTTAAAGCTCTGAGAAACCTCTCAGTTGGCAGATATTATCTGATAGCATAAATATATATTTTTTTTGAAACACCATCCATGATGATCCATGTAGTTGATTTTTAGTTGATGATGAGTAAATAAAGTATTTTGGCAAAGGGAGGTGGTTGTTGGTTGTTTTGCTCTGTGGTTGTGGTACATGTGCCAGAAAGAAGGAGGGATTTGATGCAGACGGCCGTTCGCCAGCTGTCTCTCCGGGGGATTGGTTGGACGACATCAGGAGTGTGAGCTAAAGCACTGACCACTAACCGCAGACCACATACAAGCCAGCCAGTCAACCACTGCCAGGCCTCTCTTGCTTTTTTTGCTCCACATCCAAGATGTGAATTTGTCTGTCTTCCTTCCTTTCTTCCCTCCTTCCTTCCTTTTTCTACTTATAGCTTTCATCCCACTCTCTTGCTCTTTTCGTATTCATGCCTTTCCGTCGTACCTCTGAAGTTTTTTTTGCGGTTGCATCCTCGCAAACTGTTTGTCAGCGCCTGTTTTTTTAATTTTTACTCCAGAGATTGTGATCATCAATCACTGTCACATTGACTCTCATCTCCTCTCCTCTCTTGTCTGTCTGTTTGTGCACTCATCCTGCTTCTGTCTGCACACACAGGCTTCTGGCCCAACGCTTCGCTCACTTGTCTTTCTTTCAGTGCAGAATTCCTTCTTTTGCCTCTTAAAGGCACAATGCATCTCAGTGAATGGAAATCTGTGTATACTGTACATGCTATACAAGTTTGCATAATTTCATAAATCATGAGATTTATCTCTCCTCCAGAGCCCATTCAGACTTGGTTGTTTCCATCTGTGATCTGATCACATGCAGGAATATTCACACCTGGCATTAGAAAGCAAAATTGTGTTTTTAACTGACTGCACAGATGTGTCTGCTGTCCGTGTGTTTGTGTGTGTGTGCGCATGAGAGAGTGAGTGAGGAGTGAGAGGAGGAGGAGCTTGAGTGAATCAATGCTCTGCTGTAACATGAATTCATTTTTAAGCATTAGGAAAAAAAAGTGTTAGAAAAACAGATCAGACAATGTCAGTTTGGGAGGCGGACTCTTATGTGTCCTGAGGACAGCTTGGTTTCATGCATAAGCGAAGGAATGTGGACACGTGTGTCCTCAAACCGCCTTTGTTGTTTGTTGTGATCAGAATTAAGGATGCATTATTGATGGATTGACGGCGTTGGTGCAATCTTTGGATAACTAACTGAAGTAAACTAACTAACACCAGGTCTGAATGGTGACTCATTCTGAACCACAGGCTGTAAAGTTTGCCACCACACACACAACTATGCAATGTTCAGAGTCACTTAAATCACATGCTTTCCTTTCTGATGCCGTCTCGCTCATATCGACAGGACATACTGAAACACTTTGATTTGCTGTGATTGGCTAAATAGATATTTCACTTCAACACGTGTAAAGTGTATATACTCGGTATGTGCAGCCCATGAATATAAAGAACATATGAACACATGTGAATGCTTGTATGTGGGCTGCTATAATAGGAGCAGGGGAGAAAAAACCCAGAGCAGAACCACATGTTGTGCAGGTGGAAACAAGAGAACAGCTCCTGAAATCATAAATCTCACTCTCTCCGTCTCTCCTCCTCTCATTGTATCCAAGACATTTTCACTTTTCTTCCCTTTTAGCCTCTGGGTCTTCATCTCCATCTTCATCTGGTCTTGTCATCTTATCCACTTTCTCAATCGTTATCATCTTCTCCGTTGTCATTTTAACACACATAAACTTTATTTGATCTGACATAAAAAATTATACTTAAACGCTGCTGCCATTCCCATTCCATTCGACTTATCCAATTTTTTAAAATCACAATTCTGAGGATTTTATTCAGGAACTGCAAAGTGTAAGACATTGGCAGTTGAGGACGAAGCTGTTAACAGCCGTGCTACTTCACTGGAACTGGTTACTGGCACACTGTGGCTATACTGAACAACTCCAGATTGATTGTGTGTGTGTGTGTGTGTGTGTGTGTGTGTAGCTGGCACATTTGTGGCTTCACTAAGTGAAAAAAAGTCAAACCGTGCACAGGTTCCATTGTGCTTCTATAAAATATTTAATAGTAAAACAAATTATTTCACGCCAACCTTATAGTTCACCAAGCAGAAGTCAATCCTGAAACATGTTGGGAATTTTCCGACTTTTTTAAAATCTTTTTCCTACTTGTCTGCAATCAATAAATGTGCAGTAAAGTAGTAAATATTTGATACATGTGCAACTCCTCCTGAATTCTTCTGTGCCAAACGGTCAGTAGATTCTCATATAGGGAATATGTAATTTAAAGCTGTTGGTCTTTGAGCTTGGGGGTGTTGAAGGGAGTGTTGTAAAGTAATTTAGAGATCCATGACCTCTGCTGAAGGCCTACACACACACACACACACACACACACACACTCACAGAAGCTAAGCTGATCCACCAGACCCCGGCAAAACACACAGCCGCCGCAACATCTGCGTGTGTGTGGGCGGCTGGTGGTGTGAGATGATGAAATGGTCACTGTCGCATCCGATAGAAGTCACAGTGACGCTGATGTGAATAACATTGCCGCTCTCTATAGGTGGTTTCCTTTGCCTCATTGGAAAGTGTTTGAAGAGCAGACGCAGAACTGGCTGAGAACTCGGGTCCTTCAATTATCATACGCTGTTTTGGCAGAGTCACAGCACACACCTTTAGATTTTCCCCCAGTACTGCGCTGTCTCCCCTCATTTCTTTGTCATATACACAGTAGTTTACCCTTCTAGGTTAGGTGTGGGCAAGGTGGAGTTGGTGCTTTTGGGAGAGTCTGATTGGTTCCAGTGTTTCCCACATCAACACAATTTATGACTCATTGGTCCATTTTGGGTTGGTCCCCACACCATAAAATTACCATTTTTTTTGTTTTGTTTTGTTTTTTTAAGCCTTGCTTGGGTACAAAACTCAAATCTTATTACGTCAGGTTTGGGCTGTAAATTCAGTCATCAAAATCAAATGAAATAAATGTGTAAAATGAGCCATAATACTTTTTGTCATACCTGGGATATCTTTTGCATTAGATGTCTTAAACTGCTTGACACAAACTAATTTGCAGCCATGACTTGTGTTAATGTAGGTGGACAACCTAACAAATGTTTCTGTGGACTGAAACAATATCTGACTGGGAATTCGACTGCGTCCCAGGGCGGATAATTTAGCAATTTAGTAATCCTGTTTGTTGATGTAACTGGTTTGTAGATTAGGCCACTGTTCTGTTCATCTGGGAGGAAAGTTATCCAGATTTAAAAAAAACTGTGCCATCACCATAATTGTGTATATATATGTATATATATGGCCCCCCCCACTGTATTCATTTCCCACTTAGTGTTCTGTGTCTGTCGACACACTGACGCTGCAGGCCCGTGTGCCGTGGGAGAAAAACCTCTCACTGAGACTGAAACCAATTCCCCAGCGAGCACATTATCATTATGGTGCATGTTGCACTTTAAAGCATAGAGGGAAACACTTTTGTTGGTTTTTGTCATTGCACTCCGTCAGAAGTGGTCGCACAATGTCTCTGACTTCGCTGCCACTGAAGAAATCATGGGCTTTTGCTTGAGACTGATGATAACAGGGGTTTATTTGGGGAAACAGGAAGCCATGAAACCTATTAGACCTTAAGTATAAATCATGTGATCGCTTTAAAGTCTTCCATGGTTGACCTCAGCGCAGTGTGTGAAAAGAATATCTACTCATCAATCACCTCTGTATTTTTAGACTGAAACTCTGTTTGTAAATATGTTTGTAGAAAATGAACGTGAGTAATATGCCGTATATGAACGAGTCAGGAAGAAAACCAGTAACTTAATGCAGAGAGAGTAAGTGCGTAGGTTTTCCTCTTTGGATAATGTTGTGACGCCGTGTGTTCGTGTGTGTTTCCATCCCACAGTGGAGTACGACAGCGAGTTCTCCCCACAGCGGCGTCACCACAAGGAGTTCAAGTTCAATCTCTCGCAGATCCCCGAGGGTGAGGCCGTCACCGCAGCTGAGTTCCGTCTCTACAAGGAGTGCGTGAGCCCCACCTTCCGCAATGACACCTTCCAACTCAAAGTCTACCAGGTGCTTAAGGAGCATCCTGACAGGTACAACACACACACATTTATATGTAAAAAAATGAACAGGACAATAATGATTTTTTTATCCCTGCGACTAAAACCGTTCAAACAAGTTTCAAAGCAGTATATCCCTGCCCTATTAGAATCCATCTTAACTTTAACACATTAAAGGTCCAGTGTGTGTGTATTAGTGACATCTAATGGTGAGACTGCAGAATGCTCCACCCAGTCCTTCTTTTCCCCAAGTGTGTCAGGGAACTACGGTGGCCTTTACATACCCGGAATACCAGACACCTTAGATCCATGAAGTCTAAGACAAACAGACTCAGAAACAGTTTATATCCATCTGTCATCACCTGTTTAAATGCTGCTAGACTGGATATTTTGATCTAGTCTATCAGTTAGTTTACGACTTTTTTTTAACATATTTACAGTATATTCATCTTTATTTTTTTTTTTCTACATTTTGTAAATGTCTACACTGGGAAACCTGCACTTTTAATTTGGTTGTGCAATGTCTCGTTGTCACAATGACAATAAAGATTCTGATTCTGATGTCTGTCTGTTTGGGCTGTTCTAGAAACATAATGACATAAGATGGCTGCTGTAAAACAAGCCCTTTACCTAAATTGCACATAAAAGGTTTATTCTAAGGCTGTGGAATTGTTATTTTAAAGCAAATATATGCTTATATAATGTAACTCATTGATAGTTTCTGCAAATTAATCCTCATAAATGTTACACACTGGACCTTTAAGTTAAATTCTAAAACATATAGACTCTCTATCTCCTGATCTACAGAGGACTCATTTTAAGTTAATGAAACCATTAGCAATTACACATCATTATTCATTCATCTTCTACCCCTTTATCCTCCACATGACAGTTGTGAGGTGTGCTGGTGCCAATCCCAGCTGACGTAGAGTGAAATGTGGTGTTCACCCTGAACAGGTCACCAGTCCATCACAGAGCCACATAGAACATGATAAAGAACCATTCACCATTCACCTAATCCCCAAATCTCCATGTTTTTGGACTGTGGGAGGAAAAGTCACGCACACACGGGGAGAACATGCAAACTCCATGCAGAAAGGTCACGAACCCAAGTCGTCATGTGTTTTATATTTCATTTCTGCTTATGGAGTCATTTAAACTGAAACATTAACAAAATATTGTCTGTTCACTCACCATATCCACTCATCTTTGACACCAAATCTCAACTGGAGTCTATATATATGGATTATAAATTGATTCTCAGCACCATATTTTTTTCATCCTAAATTTAAAAGCCATTTCTAAACATTAATGTTTGCACTTAAATACGCTTTCGGACTTGTTTTGTGAGTATCAGGGTCTTAACTTTGAGCAACAGTTAAAAAAGAGCACATTTTATTTTGTTTTACTATGTTTTTAATAGTGGATAAATATGATGGTAGTTTTCTGGCCGATCGTATTTAGCAGGTTAAGTAATGCGGTTTTAGTTTTTTTTTTTTTGTATATTTATCCTCAAGTTCACTGGAAACTCTTGAGTGAAATCATCGACATTTGTGGCTTTTAACGGCACTTGGCCATGCAACATGCTAGTGCATTAATCCACCCTCGGGTGGGTGCTGACGCTTCGCTGAGCGGTTGCACTGTGGTTTTACTGGGAATCAGCAAGTCAACAAGAAACAGGGAGGTAATGAAAACAGGCAACTTTTTTTTTTTTCCCCTCCGCACAAAAAGGTCAGGATTATGTTGTTGCCTCACCCTGTGCGTGTCTCGCTATCTCGCTGTCATTCCCCCGGTGCGTTGCACAGACTCTGAGCTCTTGCTGTGTTTATCGTGTCAAATTAAGCAAAACCACGTTGTACAGAAATAGCACAGCTTCAAAAAGAAAGTGAGCACAGCTAATACATGACAAACATTTACACAGCATCAGCAGGGGTAAATAAACATCCACTAAGATTTCTGAATGGTATTTGTGTTTTATCAGCCTGCCCAGAACTAACACTGAGAATCTTTGCTATATGCATTTTTAGCGTTTATATTTTAACACCAAATATAAACCTGTACATTTTAGTGACCAGTGGTTATCCACCAAAGCATTTTTGTCCCTGAAAGCTGTTGATGTCTGCAGAGCATTGTCACACTAATAATATTATCTTGTTCTGACTAACATCAAGAAACAGCTATAGGTGGGGTCTCTCTAACACCAGATGTTCTCCGTCTGTAGCTGATCCACTTTAATGTCCTTTGAGAACCTCGGCTATAGATGTTGTCAAAGTGTATCCTGTCCCTCTGTCTGTGCAAATGTTTTCTGAGAGTATCAGGAGCTGGAGCATTTTTGTGCTGCATTCCTTCATCCCTGCAATGGGTGGTTTGTGCTTCCCGGGCCTGGAGGTAAAGCCTTTTATTTTTGGAGATATTTGGAGATTAAAGGGCACATATATCTCCAATTTCTGTATTATTATAGGACAGTTTTTTTCACCCAGAAGAAAATTACAGCCTGGACGGTGGCTTTGTCAGGTGGGGTAAAAATTGCTCATGCTATCGCGTCCTTGTAGACGTGCGGTGGTTTATATGAGGCAATGCTAATTGTAAAATCTTGTTGTTGTTGTTTTGCTTCATTTTTTGTATCTCGTGTAATTGTCCAGTCAGCAGGGAGCCCACTAACTTTCACATGGCTCTCTTTTCCCGTGAAAACCTGACTTCTGCTTTGACTCAGTGCTGTAATGATAGAGCACTAATTAGTCTCACACCCTTTGTACTTTTCATTTGATTGGGGTGGTTTCGCTAACAGCTGACAAGGAATGTGTGAGACTGCAGTGCCAAAAATGTGGCCGGTCTGACAGTCCTGGGCGTTTTTTCTGCAAATGCTGCTGTTACTAAAAAAGAAAAACCCAGTCAGAAACAGTCTAACATTTTGTGTCTGTGCCTTACACGATGATTTAATAATGTATAATTTTAACAAAGTAATAAATGACTTATATTGAGTGGGGAACACCTGTAACCTTTCCCTCCAGATGTCGGACTTACACTTTGCTTTAACAAGCTCACAAATGCCTTTTTTTTTTTTTTCAGATTGTAAACGCATGAAAGCACGTACTCAATAACAAGGACTGCCATGAGCTTCACTCTCCCATTGTACACTTTTAACAACCGACACTGGCACGACTTATAAAGGAGATTTATTAGAGCAAAAACACAACTTTGACACTTGACCTCATTATTCCAGTTCATTTAAGCAGTCAGTCAACACGAGCTTTTACAGTAGAGGCTCAGTAGCGCTCGCTCTGCGCCGAGCTCCTGGATGATCTGTCATTCATCAGTTGAACTTTCTCACACGTATTCACTCACACTCTCGCTCGCTGATGACGGTACAGTCGTCGTGGGAAATCTGGTGTTCAGGATCTTGTCCAAAGACACTTTCAGACATGAACTCAGGATAATATTATTATGAGTATTATGTCTGGATGTGATTGTCTGCATGAGATGAGTTCACAACAGCAGGACAATGGGGTTGGTGTCCAGCTTGAGCATGAAGATGACATATCATTCTTTATGGTAGCTACTGGTTTTTAATGTTGCTGTTTTGCTTCTTTTGTGTGTGCACCTTGTCTAATGTTCATTTGTGTACTGATGGGTCAAGCCTTGTTTTTTTCTTGGAGAGGACAACAAAGTACATATCTATGTATTTATATCCAACTATCATTCACTTGCTTCGTTCTCCCATGAGCTCAGCGGGACATCAGCTGAGGAGGCGGTCACTAATGCGGCCTGAGGATGGATTGCAAGGAATGTGGCCTCACGTGTCAAATCTCCTTCTCCAAATGCAGTTTCTGTGACCAGATCTGAGGACGTATGCAGGGACACATTGGCTGCTTTCATGGTTTACTGAGCGCTGTCTGTCTTTATGTGATCCGATTTGCTCAGGACTGGGTCTTAGTGGTATCGCCTAACAATCTCAGGAGTCTTTCATTTAGTGTTGGTCTGAAAGCAGCTCACAATATGCCAGAGATGGGATTGGCAATTAGTGGATTAGATGTATCTGCTGACCTAAAACCACCCTCAGATGTGTGTGTGTGTGTGTGTGTGTGTGGAAGAAAAACAAGGTTTGGAAGCACATACGGAAACCATCAGAAGCACTGTCATTAATGACCAATAAAGAGAGGCTGCTGATGCATAACTGCAGGGGCATTCTCCAAACACCTGGATGATTGCGCGGCTTTGATGTCTGCTCTGGAGGATGGTCTGACGGACCCGATGCTATGTTATTACTACTGTAATTGGACAGCCGAAGGACATGCCCTCTTATCACTCACACTCTTGTCTTTTCTTTTCGTGTCCTCTTTCTTCATTAAATACAGGGTGTTTGGTCTTTCCGCTTGACACACGCAGCAGTTAAAATTGACTCCCAACATGCTTTAACATGTGATGACATTAGTCTAGAGGCCATCTAATCCAACACAATCTAGAAAATGAGGGGACACGCAACAGAGGTATGGACTGAGGGCAGGAAAACTGGACTGTTTGGATGATGTCGGGATGAATGGTCACCATAATCACAAGACAAAGCCTAATATTGGAGGAGATACACAGTAATCCTCTGAAACTTGTGTTTACAGACTCAAATGAATCCCAATCTGATCGAAGGAGGCGGTTCTGAGAGACAAGTGACCAACACTTCTAGCATCATCCTTTTCCACTTGCTTGGATTTGTTTGTACTTGGACACTCACTCAAACGACATAAACCAGTTTACAAGAATGTCCTTGTTTCAAATCACATTTTTCATTATATGCCAAAAAGAGATTGTCTTTGGCTAACAAGCTCTACTCAGTTTGAATTGTATTGTATAATTTCATCCTGCAAACACATCTAATTCAATATATTAAATCCTAACAATAGTTCTTCTGTATCATCCTCTTGTTCTCCCAGAGAGGCAGACCTGTTCTTGTTGGAGTCTCGCAGCCTGTGGGCAGCAGAGGAAGGCTGGCTGGAGTTTGACATCACCGCCACCAGCAACCTGTGGGTGATGAGTCCAGTGCACAATCTTGGTTTGCAGATCAGCCTGGAGACCAGCAGTGGTGAGGAATAATGATTACACACAGTGTTATTTTAGGAGTTTAAGCTTTTATTCTGTGTTATTTTGTGTGGACCGAGAATCTTTTGTTTGAGTGCACTTTTGAGTTTTCATTTATATTAATATTTAATAGCTCTAAATGTCTACATTTGGTTTAAGCCCCAGACTTCACCTGTGAAGAATGGTTTTAAAAGCAGAGCGCAGTCTATAGGAGAAAAGCAGACCATTTCTCAATCTGAGAAAATGCAAAACCCTGAGATTCATTGCAGTCATCATCAACAGTACGCTTCAGAAGCAGAAGAAGAATTTTTGAGTTTGCGCCACAAAAAGTTTGTGAAGGACAGATGAGACCAGGATGAACCGCAGAGAGGACGTGTTCATGATCCAAAACATACAAGCTCATCGTTGAAGCAAGGAGGAGGTGGTGTCATGGCTGCTTCTGGAATGAGCTCTTGATGATGTAACTCAAAATGGCAGCCGCAGAATGAATTCAGAAATTTCGTCTGCCAGTTAAGAAAATAAAAGTGTATTGTGCTACAAAGTAACATAACACACTTTACCTCTTTAACTCTTTACCTCAGGGTTTAAAGTGGCATTGTCAATCTCTTGCCACTGTGTGAAGAGAGAAACAGTCTGAAACAAATGTTATTCACACCTTAAAGCTGTTGTTTCTTTAGTTTTGCCCATCTAACATTTTAACACAGCTGAGCATCATACTCACATTTAGATCTTAAGCCGCCTTCAGTTTACAAGAAAAACAAATTCATTGATGCTTCAGATCTTTTTAAGGGGATGTGAGACACAGTGATCTGCCTGCCTTGTAAAAAAACAAACAAATAAGAACAAATGGACGAGTTGTCTTACTAAAAAAGTCTCTCAGTGTCTCACGTCTTAAGTCATCTGCTGCCACAGCATCAGGAGATTACTCTCATTTTCATTCTTTTGTCTTTTTGAAAAACATTTCTTGCCATGTGTATTCTCCTCTCCAACAGGACAGAGCATCACTTCCAAAGAGGCGGGGCTTGTGGGACGTGACGGCGCACTGGAGAAACAGCCTTTCATGGTGGCGTTCTTCAAAGTCAGTGAAGTGTACGTCCGCACTACCCGCTCCACTGGCGGCAAGCGGCGACAGCAGAATCGCAACCGGTCCACGCAGCCGCAGGACGGATCCAGAGGTCTGGGCCCAGCAGGTCAGTCTGACGATACATTTAACCAACCGTATCCCAAAGTTGTTGGGTTTTCTGATTGGCTGAAAATTGATTTGTGAGTTGACGTGATATCATTTTTAGATTAGATGTCATGATTGACAGTGGGTTAACTAAGTGTATGGGTCATTGATACCATAGCTTTAACCTTAATCACAAATGACCTAACTTTGGTTCCAGTGGAAGACTCCCTTACTCAGATTGAGGATATTTTAGCTTTATTTTTATACAGTGGAAAGAAGTGGAAACACATCCTCAATTATGTATACTTTCATTGATTGATCTGATTTCAAGTGGATATCTCTAATAATCTATTTTTGTTGTTTTTTTACTGGATGTAAGTATGTGGGGATTAAGTGTAGTGAAGTATAAACCAAAACCTATATAGTTCTATTAGTTAGAACTTAGTCATTATTAGAGTTGGATCAGATGTTTGGCTTTGAATTTAGGCTTTAAATACTCTAAAGCTTAGTATTAGATAGATAGATAGATAGATAGATAGATAGATAGATAGATAGATAGATCTTATGTGAATGAAAAGGAGGAGAGATACAAAATGGTGAATATGTAATATTTTAAAGTCACAGTCGTTGGTTTCTTCTTTCTGACATGATGAACAGGTATAATCCTGATATTATGAGCATTGCACACTGCTGTGCTCATGCAAATTAAATCGAGCCCTAATCCTTTCACCAACCACCCTCTGCGTAACAGTAACCGCACTTTAAGGCTTTAAAGATGCTCCTGTGAGGCTTCATTGTGTGACTGCTGCTTGACATAAAGCTAATACTTGTGAGTCTAATCCCTCACTAATTTGACAGATGAAGCAGTATGGTAATAACAAGCTGTCGTAGCTTGAAGCTTTGAAAACTGTTATGTATCAGTCTCAGGTCACCAAAGTCTCACATGCTGCGATAAACAAACATTTATTTTTTAAAGAAGATAAACAATAGAAACAATAAAATAATGTTCTCATGGATACTGGATAGTATAATTGTACATTAAATACATATTAAATCAGCGCTTCATCCACCTTGTATTGAAATACAGTAAATTTGAGTGACCTCATTCTTCAAAGCACACTCTACTGCTGTGTTTAAGACCAATAATATTTGACCCAACAGCAGCTTAACTTCAGCACACCTGTTTCCAAGACTTATGTTGCAGTTGTGATAAATGAAGCGCTAAGTGTTCTGAGGCGCTCTCTCTCTTCTGCGGCCACAGCACTGTCAACCAAAGCCGATGCTCAGACCAAAACGTGTCTGTCTGCAAAGCCAGAGCCGAGCCAAATCTAAATCTTACATCAGGTCGGACACATCAGACTCTGACACAGAGCCACATGCGACCCAGCTTGGCCGGCTATCTGAGAAACCTTTACCTCCGCTTTGCTGCTTCTGCTACTGTGTCTAATGACTCCACCATCTGTGTGGCATGCAGACGAGTCTGTGGGACAAGTTGGGTTTGTTTTCACTGCTGCTCTCTGAGAATCCTTCACTTTGATTTGTTGGCTCTGTTTTCTGTTTGTTATAGAGCATCTTCTCTTTGCATTCTAGGGCTTGTGTTACGCACAGTTGAGGCTTGGCTACATTAATACTAAAAAAATGCACGCGGTGTATTAAGGCCACCTGCAGTTCTACTTGTTTTGCAAGCAAAAGGTAGCATTTACCACATGGTACCTTGTAAACTTGACCCGAGGGTCAATTGCATTGGCTAATTTATTATTGTATTAATTGGCTAATAGATCAATAGATAGATTCCTATTGACATTAGTCCACAGTTCCCGCTAATAAATAAACAATAAACACAATCAAATGTATTAATAAGTTTAGTTTTTGTCACCCGTTTCATGCATTCAATGTATTAATAAATGTATTTATTTAATCTAAGTAAATAACATTTTTATCAAATTAGAAACTTAATAAATGCTGTCAAAGTTTAGTTTTTGCTACCGGGTTCATGCATTCAATATTTTTCTAACACGGTATATTTGTTTAAAATGCATAAGTGCAGCTGTAAAAGTATAGTATTTCATGTGAAAAACACTGGCTTCAAAAAAAAATCATAGATCAGCCATCAACTGCTGTGTCCGTCATAGAAAAACCCACATGTGCTGACCTCTAAACTTGACAGCAGTCTGCTTTCATGTCTCACTTTGTATCAACGAGACGGGGAAAACTTTCTGCAAAGTGAATCTGCTCAAAAAATCTAACAAGGACAATCTGTTAAATATGCATCCTGGAGGGCTGGACTTTACATAACCCAAAACATCAAGACCTCTCCACCTCACCACTCGGGACGATGGGGAGTGTAAATATTTAGATCCTACACAGGAAGCGGGGAGGCCCCCCTCGCGACAGCCGAGTGTCCACAGCCAGCAGTGGACTGCTGGGATTGGATGGGATGGGAGGATCCGTGAGGAATTCAGGAGGGCATATGGTTTCAATACCGCATCACTCACTCCAGAGACGGGGAGGAGGACAGGATGGATGGGGAGCGCATCCGTCTTGTGGACCGCTCACGGGGGGGGAAAAAAATATGGACAGTGTCTCCCCAGTTTCTCTTTAGCATGGAGCTACAGTGCATCACCATGCACCGCTCCAACTAAACGGAGCAGTTCACTGAAAATTCACCTTAATAAAAAGTCCCAGGAGAAAGAAAAACATAGGATCTAAAGGCGTAAAAAGGCAGCAACGTGTCTTTTTTAATTACTCTAGTTTCCTATTTTCCACATAGAGAATTTTGTCACTTGACTGTGTGTTCTCTAAAAATAATTTCCCTCCTCTCCCTAAATTGCACACTCCTGACCTGTGAGGTTAACCGCTGCACTGATCATTTTATCTTCGTTTTAACACTCCCTGACACCGTCACAGCTATTTCTGTCTGCAGAGCAATGCTTTATCATACTGTACTCGCCAAAGGAAGACTAAAAGTAACACTTTACATCACAGTACAGTGATAATATGGTAATATGTTTGATTTAAAGACATAATGATATTGTAATACCATCTTATTGTTATGACTTATTATCATTACTAAGCTAGTACCTGGATTTAACGTTAGAAATAACTTACTGTAGTATTATTTCCTTATTACCAAGCTGGGAATTGCATAGGAAATAAGATGCTGTTATTATAATATTAATACCTCCTATTACAAAACCGGGCAGCGGTGGATCAGTGTGGGGCGGCAGTGACTCAGTGGTAAAGAAGGTTGTTGGACTGGTCTACGTGCCACTTGACCTCAAGTTGCTCCTGACGGCTGTGCCAGCAGCGCATGTCACTTTGGATAAAAGTGTCAGCCAAATTACTAAAAATTAAATAAAGTTTTAAAAACTTGGCATATTTCTACCAAATTGTTCCCACACTCATTCTCAAGACATTTAACAGCATTTTAACTATGAAACTGTATTTTCTTAAACCCTGTGATGTTTTTTTGTTCTTGGTTTTTCCCTCTCTTTTACTGTTGCAATGAGTTGGATTTAATATGATGTAAAATTAAATGTTTTCAAGATGTCAAAATTGGGACCAGCTCCGCCAAATATGTTTCAGTGGGATTAATTTTGAGGTGATGATGTGATTACATTCACAAGAAATCATCTTTTGTTTGACATTTTTCACTCACAAAGAGGCAGAGTTTGTTGAATTTGTAGACCAAGCGAGCACATCGTGTTTTCTTGTGCAATGAACAAATTTGCCATTTCTCATTAGCAAACGTGGAATCACGAGGAGATTGCATGAAAGTTTCTTGGTCCCACACCTCTTTGTGTGCAGCCATCTCTTCTGTGTGCGGCAAAAAGAACAATACAACACCTTTTAAAGGTAATTTAGGGTTTTATGGGCAAAGAAGGCGAGGGAGGTACGGGGAGTCGGGCTGGGCTTCGGCTGCGGGGGAAGTTAACAACCATCCAGGGAAGGAATATCACGTCCCAGTGTAGCACAGGCTGCCTGTAAGGCCTGTAATTAGGCCTATCCAGTCATTAGCTGCGCAGCTAAAAGACTGACCACGCTAACAATATCGCTTAAAGAATTATAATAACACAGCACTGAGCCAGCTGTGTTTTTTCATCTGTCTCTGTCCTCCTCCCTCCTCCTCATTCTCCTCGCTCCTTCCCCACCCGACCTCCTTTTGTTTACTGTTGGAGTAATTAGACATAGTGGAGCTCCCTCGCAGGGTTTAATAACCGCTGTGATGAAAGACAGGAAGAAAGATAAAACTTCAGTAGCAGTGGTTGCTGGGTGGGAGAAGAGAGAGAGAGACAACAGTGACATTTTCCTTTCATGTCCTCATAGCCGTTGGGACTCTCTCCTTCGCCCGAGACCAGGACCCAGACTTTATTTTAAATGTTCACCACCACCATCACTACCACCTCGATGGGAGCTCATGTAATTTCCACAGTAAAGCTGCAATTTTTTTCACTAAAATGAGTAAGGAGTTGAGAAATTTCTCAAGTAAACTATAGACTTAGTGTTGAGGGAGATTGTGGCTGACCATAATGTCACACACACACACACTCACACACACATAGAACAGTGCAGCTAAAACATATGAACTGGCATCTTTTAATTCCCTGTATTTTCCATGTGACATGTGATATGTGTTAGGGTTGCACATTTCCTCAATAGTTTAACGGGTAATAATCATTAATCATTAAGAGTAAAAAAGAAAGAAAGAAAAGAAAACACATCCTTTTCTTGGTTTATGTTAAATTTAAAACGTTATTCATTTCTTTTTGTGACATTCTAGGGGAATTGTGGGATTTCTCAACCTTAAAAATGTGGGTGTGTAAGTGAATAGCACTTACAGACTTTAAGAATTGGTGCACGAGATGGGTTCAGTCAACAGCCACGACTTCTTGATTTCTACTTCTGCTGATTGTATTAATAATTTGAAGGGTTGCAGCAGTTATTAACAGTCAACTCATTTTATAATTGATGAAAAGATTGTTTCAAACCGTTGAATCTGTTTTTCAAAAAGGTTTTCAGATTTCTCCTGCTTAAATGTGAAAATTATATTAAATAGTTTTATTTCAAAACAAGACAAGAACTTCATAATTTTGAAGTTTTTTTTTTTTTTAACTTTCTCAACATTTTCTGACAATTTCTCAAAAACAATCGTCAGATTCATCAGTTACGAAAATAATCTTTAGTTCCAGTTACTAATACGTCCTGTGCACAGTATTCCACAGTTTTATGGTGCATTATGTCTGACATACACAAACTGAACAGGATCATCGTTAATGTTTAATTAATGACATTATAAGTTGCACTTTCTTATCTTTTTCCTGGCAAACAGGCTGGTACACATGTTTCACGTGGTTAATGTAGGGCAGGTAGTGTTAAAGTTCGTGAAGGGTTAATATCAGCCTGAGTCACCACGCACTATATCAAAAGTCTCAGTGTTGCACAGCTACAGTCTTCACTTTCAGTCATGAGTAATATTTCCGCTGCTATTGAATACACAGGGTGGGAACGGGGCAACTGCTGTCAATGAATTCAATGTGAACTGGGCTTAGTGCAGTGTTTTACACTCACATGGTCAAGCGGATGTTTGCGTACCCACAGGGAAACATTTCCAGGTTCACACCGCTGGGTAAACTGCCGTAATATGGAAGTAAAGTTCAGCAGTTGGCCACTGGCTCCTTTCAGCTCTGCAAGGGGAAACTTTTCTTTCCATTTAATACGGAAATATTTGACTTTGACGGTCGCGCAAGTGTCGGGTGAAGCGAGAGTTCGCCGGTCTGCTGATGCTGAAAGGAAGTGTTCAATATTTTTGGAAATATGCGTATGAAGCTTCCTTGCCAAGAGTGAGAGGAGTAGGTTGACACCACTTGTGCTTGTCAAACGGTTTACAATTACAATACCATGTTGTTTTTAAACCTCTGTTCAAACATTCTTCTTCCAGACAAATTCAGTGACTAACCGCTGGGGAATCTTCTCACATCTTTAGGCAATGACATCAGATGTGCAAAACACAGAGAAGTCAAGGTTTGACATATTATTTGAGCACCATTTTTTCAAGTGTTGGAATTTTTATTGAGATGAACTTTGTCACATGTGGATGTGGTGAGAAGTTTTCAGCTCTCAAGGCCAAATCTGTGATTTAGCTGTTTGAAATGTGAATTGTCTGGATTTGGAAGTTATGTTTTGAATAAGCAGTGCCCGTTTTAATCAAACTTTGTAGTCTGACTGAGTCATCACTGTTAATCATACAAACACATTCATGCAGCTGAATACAGGATAAAGTACAAAGATTTCCCTTATTCAGTGCCCCCTAGAGGCAGAATATCCCAAACTAGCATCAAGCATCCAAAGTTTAAGTTAGATTTATGATGTGAGTTAATTAATGTGAATTTATCTTATACAAATATAAGACAATAGGGATGGAATGATACCACAAACTTGAGTATCTACCAATACTGATATTAGTCCGATACAGTAATTTTAGACCATTTATGAACTTTGAAGCTGTTAAAAACACATTTATGCTGAGTCATATCAATTTATACTGTCATTTCTTGAGAAAAAATAAGTGTAATTTCAACAATGTTATGCCCGTGTACACATGTGCATTACAAGGCACAAACATTTAGTCACAGGCATCTCAAACTGAAAAATATAGCATTTTATGAAATAATAATAAAATAAACCATCATCCTGTGGGCCGTATTGGACCCTCTGGTGGGCCGGTTATGGCCCACAGGCTGTATGTTTGACACCCCTGGTCGATAGTGTTCAACTCCACTTTTGATCGGGAAACAGCACATAATCTGTCCCAAACTAAAGTGCAAATTAAGATTAGGACATCGCACATCAATGTAAATATCCTGGAATTAGCACAATTGCTAAATTACATCCGTAGTCTTAAAACAAAAGGAGATGAAATTATTTACAATCATCAGCATGGAAGCAGTAATAATTGTAAAACTATGAAACTCTTTATTATAGTACCACCGTCACTTTGGTGAGCACATACCCGCACTCATGTTCACAAAACCTTTTGGATGTATGCTGTATTATTGTTAACTGTAGAACCTACCAGAATAATCCCAATAATTATAAGTGTAAACCCCCCCCCCCACCAAATTTTTAATAAGCAACATCATTAGTATACGTTTTACAATCATAATAAGTCGAGTCAGTGTGAGAAGTTCCTTCCTCGCGCACTGTAAGGAAAAAGAAATGAATGGTATCCTCATGGGAGCCAGCGCTCAGCAGTAAATGTGTGGCATTAAATTTTACAGACAGGAAGCAGAGATGTGGTTTATGGGCCCCACAAATCTGAGCCCTTACACTCAATGAAAGCCCACAGTAAATATCTGCTTTATTCCTTATAAAGAGACCCACAAACGGCAAATGCTGATAACTCAGTGGGGCCGGGAGGTGCGAGGAAAATAAAGTGTGTGATGACGTCTATGAGACAAAGAGGAAGAGGGTTTATATTTCTTAATACTTGAACCTTTGAACCTTTGGATGATAGATTTTTGAAAGGAATTGTGAGGAAAATATTGTTCTGAAATAGTGAGATAAAACTTTTATTTACTACACAGTTAAAACACTGCAAATGTGCATTACAGTGCAAGAAAAACATTTTTTCCATTTTATTGTAATAATTAAAAGGAAAAATATGTGTAATCCTACAGCAGCGAATCTAGGAGGACCTGGTCTGCTTCCTCATTGTGAAGAGCTGTATACAGTAAATCTGTTCTCTTTGCTGATAGAGATGCGGGTCAGGCGGTCCACAGGGAGGCAGGATGAAATAATCTGAGTATCCATGTGTACTTCTCGCACTCACTCACACACACACACACACATCCACTCCACGCATATAAACTCTGTATTTCCACATTAGCACACATCCAGCAAACCGCCTTTCCTCTCTGGGAAGGAAGGAACCATAAATGGGGGAAACACCTGACTGTATGTGACAATTATACATGTCCCTTTGACCTCACCGGTCTAACTGTGCCAGACTTATCACCATGGTGCTGTGTCAAACTTGGAGAATGGCCAGGCGCACGCATTAAAACTGACCACACCAAAAAGCCTGTTTGTCTTTCATGAAAACGCACATCAGGACACGGCGATGGTGAAAAATAGTGTCAGGAGGAGCTTGTTTTGGTGGAACGTATACATTCTGGGAGGTAATCACAGTCATTGAGTATCCCATGGTCCAAAAACCTGCCATTTTTAGTGTGAAGGTCGATAGCTGTTGTTTCCTGTCATGGGAAAAAAGGGGGATTTTGAAAAATGATGATCATATTCATACTGCTTTTGTTTGGTTCAGGTTCCTAAACAGTTGGAATCACAGTGGTGCTGTACTTGCCTGCACCGTTTCTTAGTGTGTGTGCTGTGTGATTTCTATTTTTCTGTTCAAATTTGAAAAATCATTTTTAACAATTTGTGTGTGTGTGTGTCTGTAAGAGTGTGTGTTCATGTGTACGAGTGAAACTTGAAGTGACGAATGAATTCTGCGCGTGCGTGTTTGTATACAGTATGTGTGTGTCCGTGTCTAACTCTGGCTGAGTAAACAAGACTGCTGTTGGTGAAATTGTCAGTCTGCACCGACTCTCTGACAGTGTGACTGACACACACACGCACACACAGGTTTCCATGACTTCAGAGGACATTAAATTGACTTGCATACATTTCCTGGAGACTTACTCTAACTGTAACCATAATTACTACTGACCTAATCCTAATCTTGACCTCAGCCTAACCTTAAAACATGTCTTCACCTTAAAATGTAAGTCCCCTGAATGTGACTGTAAACAGATTTAGGTCCCCAAAACATAAGGAATACACACACACACATACACAGGTTTGGGCAGATACACTTTTAAGGACTCTCATTGACTTTCATTTGGACACCCTAACCTTAACCTAACTACAATTCAAATCTTACCCCTAAATTTAAATAGCTTGTCAGATAGTAGGTTCTGCCTCATTAGGACCAAGTTTTAGTTTCCACAAGGACTGCTGGTCCTAAGAAGGTTAGTGCAAATGCCAGAAAGGGTCCGAAAGAGGAAACAAATACACACACACACACACTTCTCTGGAATGGAAACTCTTTTGAATGCTTCTTTTTTTTTACCTTTTTGTTTATGTATTCTATGGCTGTGTCTTGTAAATAAAATTGTTTCTCTCAGTTGCCTACAACAAGCAAACAACCATGTTTGCACGGCTTGACAAGTGGCTAAACCGAACAGGCTTACAACGCAGGGAGCAAGTTTTAAAATGCAGCAGATGACAGGTTTGGATGTGAGAGCCAGGGACGCTTGGAGTCGAAGCTGAAAACCTTTTTATTTTTCTTGCCATGTGTAAAGTTGTTGTATAAATAGCTCTCGCAGTAACTCTGCTGGGCTGAATGGACTCAGAGACCCGTATTCTATGTGTCAAAATAAAAAACAAAAATAGGAATCCACTATATGTTTTATAACTAACTTTAAACTTTGAATATGTGCCGACCAAAAACCAACTGCAATAAAAACACTTGTGGGCTCAGAGCTGCAGGATTACTTAAGGCGTTGTGTGGCCACCAGCACACTTAGTTTGCTTATGTTTTAAGGTGGTCAAGCTTGTCAAAGGAAAAACTGCCTCCTGAATCCAAATCTTTTAAGAGCTCAGGGCCTTTTAGCCAGTGTCACACACTCTCTGAGTCTTTCTCTGGGACGTTTTTTAAGGAGAAAATAATCGAAACTATAAAGGCCAGACACCAAAGTGAGTGAGAGAGTGAGAGAGAGAGGGAGAGAGCACTTGAAGCGTCAGTGGAAAGTTGGTGTCACAGTCTAACAGTGTGTTGACTGATGCCAGCAATGACCTTCTCGACTGTAAAAACCAAACCTATACCTGGGACTGACCGCCCGGCTGCTGGGCAGCTGCAGAGTGGAACAGACATAATTATGAAGCAAACTGCAGAGCAGGAGAGCCATAAACACATTTGTCACTGCGTCACCACTGTGCGCTCATGCTGTGCAGCATTTTGAATTCTGACCGTAATGCCGAACTTTCACAGGGTTTAATTGAAATCTTTTCAATTACCCCATTTCTGCCTCACAATCTGTCCTCATGATGGATTAGAGACCGCCTCCACAGCTGATGTCCTCTGACACAAACCCATTCACTGCCACAATATCAACACCGATCACCACAGACTTTCTTTTTCTACTGGTCAAAATCCTATTTCATATTAGTGCACCGTGTATAGAGCTTAATTTTACTTCTCTTATTTCTCTCTCTTCCTGTCGGCTGCTGAGACGCACACAAAAACACATGTTGACAACAGACACATCTGTAAAATCAGCCTTGTTAAAAACACAATTTTGTTGTAGAGATGTAACAGGATGTGAACAGTCGTACGTGGCTTTCCACGTGTGAATGGATCACAGATGAAGTTCAGTAATATCTGGTTTAAATGGGCTCATAAAGACGCATAAGGTATAAAATGAGGACTAGGTTTGTCATGCTGGGCGACGCAGAGGTCTGAGTGCATCTTAAAGATTGTTTCCTAAGGATTTCTGTATTTTTTCTCTTACAGATTACAACAGCAGCGACCAGAAAACGGCGTGCAGAAGACACGAGCTCTACGTCAGCTTCCGAGATCTGGGCTGGCAGGTAGCAAATGTTTTCTTATTTGCAGAGAACCAACCAAGTTATAATACACATGAGGTTAAAGCAGTGAAGAGAGAGTATGAGTATCATTCCACACTGTTGGAGTTCAAGATAAAACATTTTTCAAAAAGGAATTTGCTTTGTTGATTTTTCTCTGTTTTATGCAGATTATTTAGACTATATTTTCCAATACATTTACACACCAAAAAGTTTGCATTCATATTATTATCAGAACATTAGGTTTTTTTGTTTTATTTTGACCAGTTCACTACATCATTTACATCAATACCACTGTTTCTCAGGCTCATGAGCCTTGGAACTGCCAAGCAAACCTGTGTAAAGAAAAGGGAGTCTACTCTCTACTTAAAGTAGTCTGGAGGAGTCTCTGGTTTGTGTGTATTTGTGCACAGAAGGTGTTTGTGAGGAAACAAGCAGAGGAAGAAGTAGAGAACAAATAGTGAGCTGTTCACGCAGCACTGACATCTAGAGGGAGACTTCCAACACACACACGCACACACACATACACACACACACACACGTACACACATGCACATATATACAGTGGCGGAAACAGGTCGAGCAAAGTCAGCTCCAGACTTTCCACAGGAGGCAGATTTATTCCCTATAACATAATTTGCTCTCACATCATCCGTCAGACACTGGTGTAGTGAAATTAGATTAAGATGACTCAAAAAAAAAAGTTTTTGTTATGTTTCATGTGCACGTACCATAATTTGAGAACCACGGGTTTAAACCAGTGTTTACCAAACCCCAATGTTTATATGGCCACTCATTTATAAAGATGCTAAACCACCGTAAACCAATTTTGTACATAATATAATGTTTTCTGAATGTTACTATAGCACAATATTATTTAAATAGATAAACCAAGATATATAAGTTTAGTAAAAGAATAGCAACGTTGCATGTATTATTCAATACATACACAGACTATGATATTGTTTACTGTTTATTTACCACATTAGAGAAAAAATGTAGGGATAAAAATTTACACATATTTCATTTATTGCTTTTTACTCAAATGAAATATTGTAATCCGTAATTGTGCTGCCTTTTGTTTGTTGTCACATGTTTCAGGACTGGATCATTGCTCCTGAAGGCTACGCAGCCAACTACTGTGATGGAGAGTGCTCCTTCCCTCTTAACGCCCACATGAACGCCACTAACCATGCCATTGTACAGACACTGGTAAGACCAACCACTCTATTTAGTGGGACACAAATGTCACTGTAGTTCCCTGACGTGCTCGGGAAAGATCAGGGTGAGCAGAGGAGTAGCACTCTGCACTCTCACCATTAGATGTCACTCATTCCTTCACACTGGTTCTTGAAAGATCTCCTTCATGTTTCAGGTGCACCTGATGAACCCAGAGAACGTACCAAAGCCATGCTGCGCCCCCACCAAGCTTCACGCCATCTCGGTGCTCTACTTTGATGACAACTCTAACGTTATACTGAAGAAATACAAGAACATGGTGGTGCGGGCCTGTGGCTGCCACTGACACCACCAAACTCCTACGAGGCTCAGTTTAAAATGGAAAGAAGCTGTTGGCAATGGGCTGCAACCAACTGCACCAGTGACTCCTGAGTAAGGCTGACCTTCAGTAGAGGTCAGTTCTCTGCACAGATCCTCAGCAAGGATCGTCCACCCTGAAAGATCATTCAATAATTCTGGACAAAAGCTCAAAAGCTCTTCCGGTGACACCGTTTCTATACGAGGCATTAAATAATAGTTGTCACCTGAAAGTAACTGAAACCTAACCAAGTGCTGAGTCTTCAAATGGTTATCGCCCCCTTTACCAGATTTTGAGTGGAATCTTCTTTCATGGATCTGCAATGAATGAGTGATGATGTGTGTTTAAAAGTGGGGGGTGTCCGTCTGCCTGTATATTGTGTCTATGGACGTGTGTGTGTGTGTGTATAAATGGCTAAGAGGCTACTGCACCTTCTCCCTCACTGAGAGGGGTGAGGGCAAAACTAAACTGTTGGACCAGTCCGAGTGCTGCTTTCTTTATCTTCTATACATTTATATATAAAACACAGAGGCTCCATTCTCAGAAGAGTCTTGTGTGTAAATACTGACGGACGACTGTCTCCACAGGGAGTGGCTTCAGTGTCATCACAGCACTGGAAACCAAAGGTTTGAGTTTCAGAAGGGAGTATACAGGACCAGTTTCCTCTCCAGTGCAGATATTAACCTGAACAATCTCACACCAAATGAATAATGCGTTTGACGCTGTTGTTTCATATCCCCTTCCTTTTTATATGTTTTCTTCTCAAGCCATATTTGCCTTCCTAAAATATAATATGGACTGAACCTAAGTGACCGCATGCTATTTTAGTGCACTGCTCCAAATATCCGCTCCGTGTCAATATTTGCCAGACTCACGCTGAGCTGCGATTCACCAGACGGGCTCATCGTCTGATGCATGTTCTGGCTAAACTGGTGTTTTTCTCCAAAGGGCTGAAGAATACGGCCTTATCCCTCCAACATACCACAAATGGCCATTTCTACGTTTGCTGCGTGCGCTAAGTTAACAAACGTTCCACCTCGGACAACTCGGGAGAGATTGTGGAAAAACATTTAGCGAGTCAAAACCAGCCGACAGAACGGTTCCTGTGCCAGAATTCTGAAATTAGCCCTCTGCTTTTTCAAACCCTGAGGGTAAAAACTATGTCGAGTTGTGTGTCCAGTGGCAACATTCTGTACAATTGAACATGTTACTGTGAGTTTGAATGACAGTCTTTTTTAGAGACCATATCTAACTGAAAAACTAACACCAGTAAGAATCAAAATACCTTCCATGACTAACCAACTATAAATTACAAAATATACCTCTGGTAAGCTGCTGTTTACATTTGTGATCATGTTTAGACTGTTGATGTAAATACTTGTACATTCTTCGCTTATTTATTGCACCTTTTATTAAAAAAAATAGAAGAAAAATCACATACCTTTTAATAACAAAGACAGATGCAAAAACACATTGAAACTTATTTTTGAATTTTTTTTTACTATGAAATCTCATGTTACAACTTGCCATTATTTACTCTTTTTGTACAAAAACCATGGGTAGTGAACAACCCGTGACTCACAAGAAAAAAACTTCTTATCTGAGGGGTATTTTTTGGACCATGTGCTATCCATAAAAACTTTTACTGACAAAAAAAACCCCTGCCGTCTCTGACTGTTTATGAACTTCTCATTGAACTTGGGTCAAAGAGCATTTTCATTGTACTGGGCATGTGAATGAAGTTTGCTACGTCGGGATTAATGACAGAAAAGGTGCTGAAGAGACCTTTAAAACCAGGGTTGTTACAACTGTTGGTCTTTAGAACAGCAAATAAGGTCAAATAATATCAATCACCAATTGAGTGCTTGTTATTTCGAGACCTTAACTAAAGGGTGTAAATTTTACTTTTTAGTAAAATCATCTGAAAAAAGCTGCAGTCTCAAAGCCACTCATGTCACCCAGAAAGATAATCCAGTTTCACAAAGAAATAAAAACATACAGTATGAAGAGGTGGTGTGATTGTAACTCGCCAAACTGAACCAGAGCTTGAGTCAATGTTCTTTCAGTTGTGTCTTGAGTGTTACAAAAGTGTCCATCCAAAGGAGTGTGCTTGTAAAAGCTTCACAAAGACAGAGAAAACAGTGGCATCACAAACGGAGTGAATGTTCTTTCAATACTGGGACTAAGAGACTGATCTATCCCCTCCAGCTCCGTCTGCTATTGCTTCCCAAATCCCAGATGTGAACCTGCACTAAAAAGACATTCTAATATTTGTAATGCATTTGAGGTCATGAATGGACAGCTTTGTGGAGGGGCACATGGGTGTTTGAGTGGACATAACTATTAACTAAAGATGGTCAGTAACAGAGATATGGAGCAACACGGTCCAAACCTGAGACGCTGACAGCTAGAAAGAGCAGATATGGAGTGGCTGAGGTCACAGGAGTCGGAGCAGGCACAGTGCATGACTAAGATATTTACCAATTTCCTTTAAATTATCCTTAACTTTATTGATTGCCTTAAATCGTAAAGAGAAAAACCAAGTCATGACCTTGCACCGTGTCAGACTCCCATGACATCCCATCACAGCTCCCTCTAACCTGCTGAGTTTCCCTGAGAGTTAAGTCAGACGAGCCATCACTTGACTCATGGATATGAGGTACCCTCAACTTAACTCAAAAATCTTATTTGGGTGATGCAAGCTTTTACAACCTCTTAACTGACAGTACCGTAACATTAATGATTGAACAACAGACCCCATGTATAAAATTTTGTATTTCAAAAAAGTCAAATGGCTACAGAAGATAGATAAGTCAGAAACAATCTTTTTTTTTTAACCCGGAACCTTTGTCCTTCAGAGTTACCCTTTTGATAAACATAACCTTGCAAAGTGGATTTCCCAGATACACAGTATTAGCTCATTTCCCGACCCAAGAAATACAGATTAGGAGAACTTTGTTAACAGCAACGATGAATACATTCACATTCCAAAGACACGACTGAATCATTCTGTCCTTGAACATTGGGGAAAAAAGCAAGAGTCCTTCAGTCCGCCATAGGCTAATTCCTTTGATGAAGAGAACCCGAGTGCAGAGAGAGATAAAGGGGAGCTACTGAATGAGAGCGTGAGTGGTGTCCTGCTGGTCAGATATGCAGTGTGGGCGCTTACTTCTACAGCTCGTCTCTCGCCTGCCTCATCACAAAGCTATGTAGGCTCTCCAGGTCGCGTCCACCATGATGCTCGTCACCCTGTTCCCCCGCTCTGAACATGAGCAATGTGGGGTAACCTCTAACCTGGAAAGAGATGATGATAAACACGTATTCAGTGTTTTAGCTCGTATAAAGAAGAGAAACGGGTTCAGTGTAAAAGGAAGGAAAGACTGGGAGTCCAGCTACTATTGCATGTATACATCTGTAGTTCCCACCACCAGCTTAAACCTGGAAATCATTGCGAAATTCGTGACAGACTTCAGGCCTGTGCTTTTGTTGGAATGACGGAGACCAATTTTATGCTCTGTCATTAAAAAAATTAAGTTCATGGGTTATAGCAACATTTGGAATGGTGCTTGACATGCTAAAAACTAGCCGCCAGCTACAAACCGAAAACAAACCTATACTAACTTGCTTAAATGGGACACATCGCCACCTACTCTAGCATCGTGGAGGCAAACACACTGGACTACAAGTGTAGAATAAAAAGACTAAGACTGAACAGCTACATCTGCAGCTCGACTTCACTGTGCACGGCAATGTACAGAGTAATTAGAGCTGGTGGGAGAGTGTTCACAGAACATCCAGATGTTTCACATGTGTTTACTAAAGAATGGTGGCAGCTGCAGAGATGCCTCATGGCAGGATGCACGATATCACCAGTGCTTTTTGCCATGACATGAGCTTTTCTTATTAGGGAGGGACATGAATAACAATAACATAAGTGCACAAACAGAAAAAGAAAGTGTAATGTAAAGACCTCGACACACTTACAGAATACTTGTTGCACAGTGAGCGTTCAACAGTGCAGTCCACTCTGGCTATCTTGACATCAGTGAGGCCAGGAAACTCCTTCTTGGAGAGATCCTCCCATGTTGGAGAAAGGTTCTTACAGTGGCCACACCTAGAGAACAGAGAGATGTTTTACTAACAGAGAAACAATTTGCGGAATGCAATTCCGAGGTTTGACAAAAGTGATCACTTTTTCCAAAGTGGTGCTTATCTTTCAGTGATGCAGGATGGTATTCAATAAAGTATGAATAGACAACTAAACATGTGAACTCAATGTGGCATTAAAATGCACTGATCTTACCATGGAGCAAAGAATTTGATGAAGGTTAAGCCCTTGGACACAGTCTCTGCAAAAGTGTCTTCCGTCAGGTCCAACACACCGGACTGTGGACAGGAAAGGGAGAGAAAATTATATAAATATTTCACAACATTACAAGTTCTTTGAATTGAATTGAAGTCTTTGAATATAAATTGGGATTTTCTTTCCAATGTTAATCAAAACTTTAATTCCAGAATTCAAATAATTACATATTACCTCCTCTTTGGCTGGCTCATCAGTGGGAATCTCATTTGCTTTTTGTTCTTCACTGGGTTCTGGCTCTTGCTCCTCAGCGACAACAGCCTTCAGCTGATTGTCCACAAAGTCCTTAAAAGAATCCAAGTCCCTCTTTCCTTTGTACTGCTCCTTCTAGAAAGACACCAACATAGGCATTTTACAGGTGACTTTGTTTCTCTTTGTTTATTTAATGGCCCCAGTGCGATGTAATGTCATCGAGGTTATAATAATATGCAGTAAAAGAGCCACAATGGCAGTGATTTTGGCTAAGCTTAATTAGAATGGCTGCATCTGCAGAACAAAATGTCACGACTAAAAATGTCTGCCATACCTTCTGGCCATTGTTGAAGAAGAGCAGTGTGGGATATCCCCGTACTCCGTTGTCAGAGCACACCTCATAGTGCTGTGTACAGTCCACCTACAAAACAAATGCATCACATGTTACTGTATTACAATGGTACATACACCATAAATGCAATATTAATAGTATTTTCTTTTAGATATTTGCAATTAACAGAGTGAAACATTTAGAAAGTAGACTCAGACCTTCACAAAAACAGTCTAAATAACTCCACTTTTAGTTACCGTCAATTCACTCATGTTGCATAAGGTGTTGTACTGTTTTGATATCTGGCTAATTGTTTATATTTGCAGCAGAAACCTGTGAACCTGAACACAGTGTGGAAGACCAACCTTGCCAATCTTGACATCATCAGAGTGCTCAAAGGTGCTGGCCAGCTGATCCCAGGTGGGGGCCATAGCTTTGCAGTGGCCACACCAAGGGGCAAAAAACTTAACAAAATGAGCACCTTAAACAAGAGGGGAGAGAAGCCGTGTTAGGAAAAAAACCTGCAAGTTACTTTTACAACTCATGGAGCAAATGCCGTATATGAAATCATACAGCTCTTATACTGAGGTCAAAAATAACCAATTACACATTTTATAGCTCTGTGGAAAAGATGTAAAGGTAAACACCGTTTCTAAAGTCAGTAATTTCCTGCCCCTTTTCCATCTCAAATGGAGAAACATTTATTTTTCTTAAAACTCTAAATATTCAACTTCAGCTGAGCTTAAAAAAAAAAACATAATTTCAAGGAGACAATTATCACGAACACTGTTTATTTCTGAAGTCATTGTCTGAAAGTCCAGCAATACAAGAAGACTGGAGAATAGTGTTACAGAGCGTGTTGACCGTTACTGTGGATTGTGACTCAAGTATTTGTGTTGAACTGTCAGTTATGTAAATCACAGACATGAGGAGTTTCCATTCTCACACACACTACCCAGTGTTCGTGAAAACTGAGTATGAAAACTAAGTATGTTTAAAAATAAAGACAAACAGAAAGAGTTTATTTGTTTCAGCAGGATACAGCTGTTTAAATACACAAGTTGAAGTTGCCTATTTGCCTAGGTTAGCTGTTACAGCAGTACTTAACAGCATATCTTACCTTTGGTTACATGGGTCTTAAAGTTGAGAGCAGTGAGCTCATACATTCCCTGTTTAGGCTCTGGGGCTTTGGGAGGCTCTGGTTCACTTTCTGGTTCCTTGAAAACAATCAAGAACATGCAAATATGAAAACTTTTCTTGCACAGTTATGGATCACTTGTTTATGATTTTGGGACTGTTTCGTGAATAAACACAACTCACTGAAGGCTCATCCTGGAGTGTTTGCAGCATCCAGGTCTCCAGAGACTTCAGATCTCTAGGCCCCTGGTACTTAATAGCTTCCTGGTCTGGCTTAAACAACTTAAGCCTTAATAGGACACAAACACAGACATACATTTTTAATTACACAAAGAATGTTCCAGCTAGCCTAATAATTATCATTACAGAGGCAAGTAGTTTGTAATTATAATTGTACATTAACATGTTCTTGGAATTGCTGTGTTTTCAGGTGCAGTGAGACAGAGCCAAGATTTAAGAGGATGTCCTTAAGAAACTTTGAAAATATTTAACTAAAATGGAGGTCAATGTCTCACTTCTGTTGAAAAGGGAGTGTAAAAGTAGTTTGTAAGACTTGTTTTTAATCTAAAATGCCACAGCTAGTGAGTTATTCTTTATTTATATTTCATTTGCTGATCTTTGACTTACGTAGGGTAGCCTCTGATGCCGTGAACATTGGAGCAGAACTTGGTGTCCTGGACGCAGTCAACTTTCACCACATACGCCGGAGGATCATCCATGTTGTTGTATTTGTCTGCCAGTTCATTCCATGCTGGCTGTAATCTCTGGCAATGGCCACACCTGGACACAACAGTGGTTTATACATTTTTTTGTGTACAACAGACGTGATTAATCTTGAAGCTTTTACATGCATGGTTCTGGTGGAATGCATATTTTGCCCAAACTTAAAAGACACCGTTAAGAGACTACACAACTGCTCTGTACTGACCAGTAGTGCCGGAAGTACACACGTTCATTACTGCTCATGTTATTTTGGCATATGATTGTTTATTTGTTTATTGGTTTATGGTAGCATAATGTAATGGTTGCCTACTACTGAAACATGTGCCATCTACTCTATGCTCTGAATGATCCAGAATAATAACTAGACCTTAATAACCTTTCATGCAGTGTTTGAGTATTGAGAGTTAGACCAATTATTAATGAGCACCTTGTTGGCCTAAGTAATCAGGTTTTGCTGAACATGAACGAATTGATCTTGTGATCTCATCTTTATCGTGTTTGGTCTCTGTATTTATTGCACTTTCCATTTTCCAATGATATATTCCGTTAAGTGATGATCGGAAGGCAAACTGAATCGCTCAGTCACCCTGGAAAACCGGGAAGACCCACTGACATAACATCGGTCAATCAGTGGCTGCCACGTAAGCACAGCTTCACAAACTCCAACTTTGTGCAGCGACAGACCACCTCAGCTCCGAGTTAACGAGTTTAACTGAACAAAGTGATTTTAATTTCAATATCAACGGTTACTGCTTGATTATCAACTTATTTTGAACGAACAGTAAACTGTCCCACCGACGCCCAACACACGAAAAGTAACGCAAACCGTTACGCTACCGTAGTTGGCTAGCTGCTACGCTAGTTAGCAGCTAGGCTAACCACACCGGTGAACCCATGAGATTTGATAGTGTAGCCACCTAGCTTGTGTGCTAACTAGCTTTCTGCTACTGTGCCGGTTAGCTGTAACTTTAAGTGGCAGGCAGTTTCATTGTTCTGCATGTGGGGGGCATTGTGAAGACAATGTGAGGCTGTTGTCTGCATTTTCAATCACTGTCATCAGGAACAAAAAACTATTGCCAACTGTTCGCTTACCATGGGGCGAAAAACATGACAAAGTGAGGTGCGGTGGGCACCGCGGCGTTGAACATCTCCACCGTGTAAGAGTGCTTGGCATGTTCATCTTCTTCTTCTTCGTCCGCGTCGCAAAATACGGTAGCAAAAAGCAACGAAATACAAATAATAGACATCAAAAAGGGTGTGCAATTCAGTGCAAGAGCCATGGTGAATGTCTGTCGGTCGGTGAGCAGCAGAGCAGTGTGCCTGTAGTGTACAATAAAAAGACCGACCCTCAGTGTGCACGCCCCTCTAGAACGCACGATTTAAAGGAATGCACACTCTGGATGGGACACGATCATGTGGAGTTTCCCTGCCGGCTGTCCGGAGAGGATGTTGTGTTGATCTGTGGCAGTTTAAAGAACAACCGGTCTGTGATTATGAAAGCCTATGTGATAGAATACTCACAGTTCACTTTAGGTACACCCTCCTTTGAACTGCTTGCTGATTTCACATGGCAGCAGTATACTGTGTGTCGACTGGTCAAGATGACCTTTTGACTTTTAAACTGAGCATCAGAATGGGGACGAGGCGTGAGTTTATTGTGGCCCGTGTGTTGTTGCCAGATATACTGGACGGCATGTCAGCACTCATTACAACCAAGCTATCCAGAAGACATCTCTGAAGGAACCACACACACATTGAAGAACCTTGATGCAGATGGGCTCTGGCAGCAGAAGATCGTACCCGGTGTCACTTCTGCCACTTTATTAGGTGACCTGTTTACCATGTAATGTAGTCGACAACAACGATGTGTGTTTTACTCAAAACAAACATGATCTTCTCCTGGTGTTTCCCTTTAGGGGTGGCCACAGTGGATCATCTGCCTCCATCTTGCCGTATCCCTTGTGTCCTCTTCTGTTTCGCCAACTGTCCTCATGTCCTCCTTCACAACGACCATGATCTTCCTTTTTTCCTCCATTTTTAGCTCCATCTTCAACATCTTTTGTCCAATGCAATCACTATTTGCACATCTCAACCTTTACTTGGGAATTCAAGCTCATCAACTTTTGTTACCTCTACTCCTTACATCTTCACAGTACCACTTGTTGCACATTTCCCATGTGAAACTTTATGGCTGCTCAGTTTTCATATTATTAATACACTATCTTACAAGTATAACAATTGTTTAAATAACTATACTGAATCTGGATCACCACCAACATCTCAGAATTTCTTCAGTGGGCCATAACCTACATTGCCACAAAATGTTATTCAAATCTGTCCTTTACTTTTTAAGGTATACTGCTCAGTGCTCACAGACAAATGCTGCCAAATACACGAGAGAGCAGAAGAGTGAGAAGGAAACCAGGACCAGGATCCCCCTGGCCTCTCCAGGAGGGGGATCCTGTGTGCTTCTGCAAGTTTAGGGACCTCGCTCTGCTCAGGTAAGTGTCCATTGTGGTGTTGTTTGACCACACTGGTGTACTTTTATTGCAACTCAGGGTTAAAATGGTGCAACCTTCTCAACCACTTTTTGTCAACTATTCTGTGTTTGCTCATGTGTTTGTGTTTGGAAACGCCCACAGTAGCCTGGTTGTGCATCCTGCTCCAGCCAGTCAGTCAGGGATGCATCTGTCGGGGCCAGCTCAAGCCTTTATACTGTAGTGTCCTAACCTGTATTTGATTTGGGGGGGCCCTCTCATCACATAGGAGTAGCCTGTGCGTTACTATTATTATTATTATTATTATTATTACTTATATTATACCTGTGTTCTTTATTCCAAACTAGTGTCACTCATTTGTTTTTACATTAGAGGGTAGTGAAATCACAAAAATGGCAATGTAGTAAATAAGTAAACCAATTGAATGGCTTTGGTTTAAAAACCTGGAACAAATGGGCACTACATTTGCAGATATCTAAATTGATTTATTAAATTTAATAAATGGGCTGTGGAGTGTTAATTTATTAAATCAATAAGTTAACACTCCACAGCGCATTGGGGCTCGACTCGACTCACCTCGGCACGGCATGGCACGGTTAAGTTGCATTTCCACTAGCATAGTATCCGGTACAGGTACATTTATTTTATTTTGTTTATTTTGGCCCAACATTTTATTTTATTTCCTTACAGCGCAAGCTCTATTATCTATGCGTCCTGGTAGTATTTATTCAATAGCATACTGGTTCATTCAGTTAGGCCAATAAAGACAATAGCTTCCTTGGCCTGGTCAATGTCCCATCTCTGATGGAGAACCTCTTCTCTCTTACGTCTTCTGATACTAAAAGAGGTCAACAGGCTGCAGGCTGTTGGCTTGAGCATGTCCTTACTTGTCTGACTTAAAATATAGCATGAATTCAACTTGACTTGATTCTCACTACGTGAATATGGACCACATTCAGGATCATTTATGTGAAACGACAAAATCTGAAATATTACTGTTAAAAGAAAGCCAACCAAATCTTACTGGGAAGGTCAATGAGGAAAAAACTTCATTGGGAATATGGGAGATCTTTTTTTTTACATCTTAGAAACAGAAAAACAAATGATCCAATGAATTTCAGGTGGCTGTTCCTTTTTGGCAGTCAGTGTTTCTTTAACATGTAAGACTATATTTCTTAAAACAATTGGCTTATAACATGTAAATGTAAACTAAACATTTCTGCGCCACAGTGTAGGTGTTTTGTGACTGCTGCTGGTTCACATGACAGATGGACTATTCGACGCTAGTGGTTCACTGTGAATCACTGACCTCCTCCCCACAACTGGGAAACATTTTTAGGCAAATGCAATTAATCCAGTTTATTACATTGGATAAGCAACTCCTCTTGTGGGGGCTGTAGTTTTATGTAATGGGATCAGCGAATATAAATCATGCATCTTTTCCCACGGTCAAGTGTGTTTGTGCTTGTCTGCGTGCTCACTGGGTTAACAGCTCTTTGGCAAGTTCCTTTCCTCTTATAATATAGTCGTGATTTCATGAAACCAAATATGTACAGTATTTCGCTTTAATCATCCCCCCTTTTCCTTTCATCTGGACAACAGGAAGAGTGGGAAGAGGGATTGAGGAGGTTGCGGCATGGAAACGGAGGTGTCGCCTAGAGCAATGCTATGGTAACAATTTTCCAGACTGTCAGAGCTCTTCCATGAAACCAGGTCTTCTTGAATGTCTATATTGTTAAAGTGGGTGAAAATGATCTTTCCATGCACGGCCAGTGGTTGAAGTTGCATATATATGTGTTATAGACTGAGGTGTTTATGTGCTTTGTGTGTTGATGAGTGTGTGTCTGTCAGTGCGTTTGAGGCAGCAAGTGTTGGGGGATGTCCTGCTGTTCCCTTGACAACCATTAAAATTCCACTGTTACACACACACACGCAATTTTGTCCACAGGGAGTAGGCCACGGGTTTTCAGTGACAAAGTAATATACTTGTAAGGGACGCTCTAACAGAGATAGATGATACTACAATGACCCCAAGACTGAGACAGACAACCTTTAACCCATAGCTGTAAAAACGAAAAACTTGCGTTTTCTTTGAAGAACTTCATGAAATGTTACCTTTTGACCGTGACCTCAATTGCAGAGAGCAAACTCGACGAAAACAACTTGAAATTCTCATGAACTTCACAGCATCTAAGGAAAAAGTATGCATTCTGGAAAACAAGAGTTGTTAGATGGCACTCTTGTGCCAGTGTGTCAAAATACCTCTGCTTATTACAAGGCTTGGTTGAAAAATAAATTCTAAGTATGATATTCTACAGACTATTATATCTGTATAACCAATCAGATCACATGTATAACCAATCAGATTGGTACACTCGTCTGCCGAGAGAAGTCTGGTAAATCTCTCAATGTCAACTCATTGGTGGACACCCTGTGGCATAAGTGTCTGGATCAGAAACCTAAAACACCATGGAGTGTTTTTCCAAACATACCATTTAATGTATTTGGAGAGAATTAAACCTTGTTTTTGTGGTTATTGGCTGACAATTATACAGTTAAGAAAAAAGAGGATAACAACGGCAGGGGAATACTATATGTTGCTTTTTTCATTTTCTTTTGTCAAATTATTATTTTTATTTTTTATCAATAACTGCAATAACTTGCAGGAAAGACAGAAAAAGAGCTACTGTCCAACAGTAGCAAAGGTCAAAAACCTGTGCATGAAAAAACATTAGTTTCTTATTTTAAGAGAGACAGAAGTGTTTATAGATATACATGGCCCATGAGATTTCACATCACATGTTTTGTTTAGTTTTTCTGCCCCAGATTGATCACATTCCTGCTCTTATTACTCTTCTGTTCTGACATGTCACCAGAAAAAGATCTCACAACCACTGAAGTGTATCAGAAAATGTCGGCGACATCCACTTGTGACTCACAGTTCTCACATTCCAGCTGTCAATCACCCCGTGAAGCACCAATATTTCCAAAGTTAATTGTAGCGAAAATGATATTTGAGCTCCTCCTCTAAACAGTTTCACAGTTTGCGTGACAAGTCATTAACTACACATCACCTATTTAATCTCAACATGTCATATAGCTGTGATGAACGTGACCAAATCGCTGCTGACACATTTTGCATTTTTCTCGGTAAAGTGGAGGTCACATAGTTGTGGGTGTCCACTGGTTACCCACTGTTGATGGATCGGCACCTTGCCAGGCCAGCCATAGTATGGTGTAATAGGAAAAAGATTTATGAGGATTTATGGACCCCAGGGGGATTGAGGGTATTCTATGTATTTTCATAATTGCCTGGAGTTAGAGGGTGCAGGGAAAGTGAGAGACAATAAGGAACAGAGAAAGGCTGTTAGTGAGTGTGTGTGTGTGAATATGAAAAACAGCCCATCGACGTTCCCACGCTGCACACAGGAAGTGATTTGTTTTATGTCAAGACAGACAAGGCAACAACAACGATGCGTTCGTAAAACGAGACGACTGCAGACATGTTGGAGTGTGACTGAAAAGCACCCATGAAAAGTTGTATAAGTGAATTCTAAAACCCAGTCATAGGAGTTTCATGGGATAAATGCCCCTGCGGCGCCAGTGTATATACACAAACTCTCCCTCAGTCAGTCTGATAGTTTTGCTTGACATAGCCATAGCATCTGGTTCTGTTCATTAAGACCAAACAGGTGCAGAATCATTTCATTTCCTTTACCACCAAATCAAAACATATTAAATGTATTGAAACACCACTTCACCGGCTTTCACAATAATGTCTGTCTTTTTACAAAAATAAGAAGCAAAATGATATTATATGTAGGTTAATTGCTGCTAATTGTCTATCTGCTACTCATTTGGTTGGAAAGAGTCACATGCTTGTTTTATTTTCACCCATGTTGTGGATTGTCAACATCATTGCACATTGTGTCAAAGGAGGTCACAATGCGTCCCTGACCATACATTTCCATTTATGGGGTTCTCAGTTCTGTTGAGGGGTGTGGTTTCCATGAACGTGCGGATGTTGCGACACACGTAACACCCACAGCCCAACACGCGCCTGTTCAGAACAGTCCTCACACAACTGGGCGTCACACAATCCAAAGCCAGACTTGTTTCCATTAGGAATACAGAGACGAGTCATGGCCATGAGTATCATATCCTGAACACAGGATGTGACCAACAGAGGAGAACCAATGTCATTTACAGACAGCTCACTGGAGCCACTTCAACAGGCACCTGTGCCGGGAAAAGACAGCAGAGGGAGGACTCTCCCACATAGTTGGAACTCTCCCAGAAAATAACATTCAAAGGAAAGTGACTTGCCCTTTAATCTGGCTGACTAAAACATGGTGGGAGAAAGAAAGAACGAAAGAAAGAAAGAAAGAAAGAAAGAAAGTGCACAGTTGAAATAGTAAAATAGTGGATAAAGGAGAGGAAGGACGTGGTGGTTATGGGGTTGTTGGCTGAGGATTACCTTGACAACTCTGTATCCCATGTGTTGTGTTCTACCTCTTCCTCCTGAAATCAGCCTCATGACTGAAGCGGTGCCAGTTCAGTTGATGCGTCTGCACCCATTGGAATTACCATCATTTTCCACAAGTCAGCTGCTTTCCCTCTGTTGGAAACTCCGCATAGATGCTGTAAACAAGTTTCGTATTGACAGGTGCAACAGGAAATTACTCATTCGTAAAAAGCATGTTTTTATAAAAATGACCTTATTCAAACCCCATAGGTTTTCGTTTGGCAACCAGGTCAATAAAAAAACATGTTTATTTGTATGTCTACTACCATAGTTAACATATAATCTCTATGTCTGAATGAAAAAGCACTGAAAGCTATAATCTTACAATGATTCAAGTCAGGAATTCAGAGGAATTGACAATTATCATGGCAAACATTGTTAATATTATCAGTAATACCTGTGCTTTTACTTCTAAAACATGTCAAAATGTCTACTGTGGATAAGGCACAAATAGGACAGCTTCATGCACTGCCACTGTACACCTACAAGTGCTCCCTCAGTCTGGTCCCATGTAGAAAACTGTTATATTTGTTGTACAAACATAGAATCAATAGAGCACATGTTCTGTGTTATAGTGTTATAGTTCAGAATTTATGGAAAGCTCTTCAAACTGGATGTCTTCCAAAATCCATAAATGTGCATTTCCTTTCCAGATGGGAGAAATCATAAAAACTAACAATTTGGGATTTTTTGGTAAATAATCTCATGATTGTAACAACATATTACAAACATGTTGAATCACCTAACCCTTTGTTGCTATGTTGTGTTTTGTATTGCTCTTAAACCTCAGTATGAATAAATAATAATAAAAAGGTCTGATGGTAATGGCTGACAGTCCGTTTTCACATCACAATGTTAAATTGTTTCTGTTTATGAGGCCTAAACAAAGGACATATAAAAGCATCAACAGCAAAAGTTACACACTACAGCTTTAAAACATTTTAGTTGATTGAATATTTTAAATTCCTGTGGTTAATTTGGCTCACAAAATAGAGTTGACAAATATCAAAATCAGTAACCAATAGGTCTATATCTGATTCTGATTATTCTGTCTATGAGATATAGATCTATGTCAAAGTTGACATCCTGACAGCCAATCAGATCACACTAATAAAAAAAACAAAAAACGCCGCTGAACTCAGCTGTGTTTGATTGTCCTCACGGTGAGTAGAGCTTCTGGTTAGCACTGCAAAACGTTTGCCAAACTGATTTAAAACTGATTTGAAACGAGTTTCACTTGTCTTAGGTTGAATTGTTTTGTCCTGTCACTGAATTCTTTTGACTTTGCGTGTGTCACAGTAAAAATGAAATGTTCGTTACCAACTGAACTATGTTAGCATGTCACACTGTGTGCTACCTGTTTATATGTGCGTTGAGATCTGACATTTATGTGTTGAAACGATCTTTAATGTGTTTGGTAGCTTGCAAAGCTACAAGGGTTTGAGTATCCTCACTGTAGCTAAAGTTTGCAGTGTCTTACTGTTATTGGGATGTGTAAATTCTGTCATATTTTGTCTTTTCATGTGAATGTGAGTGCAAAGAATGTGTTTTTAAATGTGTGTTTTTCCTCACTAAGGGACCCTTGGGACAGCAGATGGCAGTAGGAAAATCACAGGTGTAAATAATCAAATCAACGGTGGGTGAGTTACACTTTGCTTTTTCAGTTTCAGGATGCGTGTTGGTTCACTGCCACATGAGCAGAGCTATGATTAACACGTGTGCTTTTCTGCTGACATTTATCAAAATGGCTGCTGTGGAGAAATGGCCCGTTTTCAAGTAAAAGCCTGCAAGGTACAATATTTTGTTTTAGTATTTGTGCAAATGGAAATCACTGGTTAACTTTCAAGCTTTTTATTTTATTTATGAATTTATTTTTCTCTCATATAGGCCAGGTTTATCGCCCAGAAGATGAACCCATGAACCGAAACAAGGCTTAAGGGACCTCCTACAGGACAATCCTCATGTCGCCTGTGTGGTAAAGCTGCTGAACACTCCCTCACATTCCCAGTGATCAATGCTAACACTGAGGCACTATCCTCATCCTCTAAAACCTTCTGTTTTAGAGGGAAACGTGAAATAATGTGCAGGGCATCTAAGGTGTTTTAAAATGATTAATGATGGTTTTTGATTGTTAATGTGTATTTATATACTGTATTGTAGTAACTTGGACCAAACCTTAACTTAAAATGAAGCCAAACACAATGTGTAATTTGTATGTGTAATTGTTTATATGAATAATCACATTTAATACACTACATTTCAATTTGAGCTTATTGTGTCCTGAGTTTCCTTGATTTTTGTAGTTTGGTCCTCATTGTCTGTACATGGATATCATATGGCTACACAATTTTAAAATCTTCAAAATAATAGACTACAGAATAAATATTAGAGTAACTTAATTTATCAAATCAAAAAGATGTTATTTGCCATTAATGTATGGGACATTTTCAACAGTTGTGATCACATGGTAGATGCTTTAAACTTTTTGGGCATAAAAAAATCTTGCGTTGAACTTGACTATTATCTAATGCTTGGATTGAGATTGTATGATAAGAGAAGGAACATCAATGAAATTCAGTCTGGTGATTATGTACAGTTGTGATGTTACTGTGAATTATATTTATAATATATTAACCTGCCTTAGAACGGCATAAATTTTGCTTGTGCTTATTTTGGTCTTTCAAAATCAGTGTAATAGACAGACGAGCACATTGGAAACAGAAGGGGAAATTCTGGAACTCATGGAAACCTAAAAACACACAAATAGAATAATAAATGGTGGTACAGTACTGCTGTAACAGTTAACTCTCCCCGGAGAGACAAAATTGTCAATATTAATCAGCGATGATGCTGTCTTGAAACAAATTTTCATTCTGTGAGGTTTTCTTCTTGTTCCCAGTTGTGTGGTGTCCAGTTGGTCCTGTTATAATCCAGCAGACTTTCATCATAACTCTGGTCTTCCCTATTAATGTCAATGTCGAGTGTAGTCGGGCCGAGATTGTCCACTGCATGCCTGCTGTATGTTAGTTGGCATCTGTAGCGTTACTGCTGTATTTAATATTCCATTACTTCTACTCGTCTTCCGGCTCTGTCATCGCCTGCTGCTGTATAGATGTTTTGATGGTGATAAGGTTTTGTTGGCATGCTAAGTTCAGAGGTGATAGTGGCTGATGGTAGCCAAACCAATCAGGCTTCAGTTTTAAGTAGCCCTGCATGTCGTGAGACTTGGGCTGTCACTTTCTATTCCTTTTCTTGTCCATGCCAGAAAGTAGCACAGCACTGCACTTTGCTAAACATTCAAACATGTGAGACTTCACAGGTGGTGACAGGACCAAACTCGACTCAGAGGCTGCCTTTCACAGATGCTTCTTGGTGCTGTGCCATCACTGTAAAAGCCCCACTTCCTGCTGGTGAAACCATTAGGATGTGCTGGCCAGAGTGTGAGGGGGTTGAGGTGGGGCAGAGAGAGAGGGAGAATAGTGTGGATTAAGAAGAGGGAGATGGAGAATAAATATCACAATATTGTTGATATTTATATTCCCTATAATCAGTTATAAAATGGTATGTGCAATGAATATAAAACACCACCTTGAAGCTTACAAATTGGGGAGAATCCACTCTGCAGTGTCGTGGAGCAAGTCTTTGAAATGCTACCATCTCCTTGGGTTACCATTTTGTAGTTGAGCCCAGTATTTCAAATACACATAGATCAACATAAAGAATTTTAATGCCTGTGCGGGCTTGAAGCTGTAACAGAAGTATAAGTGATATTTCAGCTGACTGAATTCTACATCAGGCAAGCCATAAATATCACGAATAACCAGCAAGACGTAACTTTTCCTCAGCAAACGCATTCACCCTACCTACTGCCTTCCGTGTGTTAAGATTTGTTTATATTTTCTCTTTTTAAAAAATGAGAGAGATGCTGTCACCCACTTACTAGCACTTGCACTGGCTCTCATGGAAAATATAAGAGAGGCCCAGCCTCATTGAGGTCAGGCTGACATTGCCAGTGAGAGGTGGCCAAGTCACAAAACAGATGTTTGCTGTTTTTCTAAGGATGATTTGTTCTCGGCTCGATACAGGTCCAACTATATTCTCCCTCGAACAGAGTCAAAGTGGCAGGTTAAAGTGGGCAGACCAAGGGTACTATATGTGAGCCAGGTGTTTTATTGTAAACGTTGGTCTGATTGTATACATGCTACAAACGCCTGCGGGTACTTTTAAGTGGCTTTATGACTCTGACAGGTGTCTGGATTTGTCTTATTTGTCTGCACCGGAGCAGGTGTGTAATAAAATGATCTGATGGACCATACGTAGGAAAGTTATGCTTATGTGTGCGCTCTCCCGAATGTGTCATCATGTGTAAGCACTGAGTATAAACAAGTCTCAGGAAGCCTGTGTGTGTGTGTGTGTGTGTGTGTGTGTGTGTGTGTGTGTGTGTGTGTGTGTGTGTGTGTGTGTGTGTGTGTAGCCTGCACCACTGAGTGTCTGTGAAGGCAGTCAGGGACCCGGTAAAGGTCTCTCCACAGAAGCCATTAAGCTGTGCGTCTGTTGGAATAATGTGTTTGATTTGGCTGCACGACGGCAGCAGGTGCTGGGAGGACCAGGCTGGAGCTGCTGCTCACTGCTTGCATCTGCAGGCCACGAACCTGTCATCCTTTCTGTGTCTTTTCTTCTCATCATGTCTTTGTTTTACTCATTTCTTGGATTTGTTCTTTTCTTTCCTTCTATTTTTTTCTATATTTTTCTCTTCTCATATTAGTTGGGTTAACTTTGAATAGAAATAACCCAAATGAATAGAAAATCATGAATTATCTCAAATGTTTTTAGGAAGTGTAAATGTGTATAGATAAAAGGTAAATGCATAGAAGTTCAGTGGAAGTGGCTTCAGTGAGTAATTTGTTTAGAAATTGTATTTCTTTATTTATATCATGTTATCAAGTTATCCTTATTCTTTTGTGATTAATTTGCTGAACTATCCCGTAATATTGGAGTGGATGAAAACACAAAAGTTAATTCTCTTTGATCACAATTGTGAAAATCTCGAATAACTTGTATTGGAAACTCCTCAGTTGTACATTCTCCTTGATGTCTCTTTTGAGCTGATGAAACATAAGTATTTTTGATAGCTTAGCCTTTTGAGAAGGATGAAAGCAAGATGTATTCATCTCTGTATGGCATGCCACACAGCTGGTCCAATGAAACACTAGCTTACATAAACAGCAGACCTGATGAATCACACCTTGCATAAACAGTTGACCAGAAATCAAAATGACTTCAATCAGAATAGGGAAAGTGTATGCAACTACATTTACTGCTAATAAGATGTCACAACAGTCCGTGCTTAATATGGACATTCGACCGATGAGTCATACATTTAGCTGTGGACCACTCACTCCCTCTGAGTCTTCCTCTCAGCCTCAAGGTAAAACCATTATTTTTCAGAAACAGCATCAGCAGGGACAGCAAAAGCAGCAGCCCACTTAGGTTCACTCAGAGAGACAAGGGAGGGAAACAATGAAAAGTAAAACCCAGGGTTGTCCTGGGGCCCTGAAAGAGAGTTGCCTTTATTGAAAGTGTCCACTCCCACGCATTCATCTGCCAGGAGCATGTCTCCATGGAAAGCCTCCCCTGCTCCAAACATGCACACTGATGCCCAAACCCAAGCCTGTCTCCTCAAAATTATACTTATGCCCCGATCAGCCACAGCATGAGAATCAATGCTTACTTTTTAAGTTGTGGCAGGTTTATGTGTATGGCCTGTTTAGAAAGTGACACAGTTTAAAATGTATATATATTCTGTAGTTTCACTTAGTTTTTGTGGCTTGGCTAATTAAATAACACATTTTAAATATAGTGATATGGCGCAGGATGTTCACTAATGGGATCATGTAAATTGACTGAATCTCTCTATCTCTTGAGAGCTGTGTTTCCTAGTTAGCAGTCAACCATGGAGGATCCAGTATTTATCCAAACCTCAGTGAGAACTACATGTAGTAGTCATTGTGGTCCTTCACCAAGTGCTGTGGAATAGACCGTGCAGGGCCATGGTGTTACAGCAGTAATTATGGCAGTACCCGACATATGGTGTTGTGAAAGAGCAGGTTCTGTTGTTGTGTAGTTTACCATCAACCTGAGTGAAGTATGGCTGCACACGAGAACTGGGAAAACTAGAATTGACTGAAAAATACCGCTTTTACCAATTTTTTGGGGTATAATGTGTGAGGTTTTCTGCTGCTGTAACCCATCTGCATATTGTACAGTCAGAGTTGGTCTATAGGTTGAACCAAGCTGATAATCTTCCTCTGGCATGAATGGCTGCTCAAACCATTGTCTGTAAACCCTTGAGATCACCTTTAATTGGCTTTAACAGTTTCTGAAATACTCAAACCAGAGCGTCAGCATGGCAGCAACAACCATGCTGTGTTCAAAGTCACTTAAATCACATTTCTTGCCTATTCTAATGCCCAATTTGAAATTCAGCTGGTTGTATTGAGCGTGCTGACTCCCTGCCATGTGATTGGTTTAAAAAGATGTTGGTGGTGAGCTGGTGAGTGTATGTACAGTATCAAAATGAACAGTATAGCAAAGAAAAATGATGTTGAGGCATCATTGGAACTGCAATTGGCGATAACATAAGAAAATACACGTCTGCTACAAAAAACACAGAAAATCAAAGTTAATTTGAAGGCATGTGTTCTCTCGTGACACCAGACATTCCTCTAAAGTCAGGAATTTGGACAACAAGTTTTTGTGCTGCTGGCTGACGACAAGTCATTCTCTGTGCACTCTGTGGCTATTGTTTGCCCCATGATCGACTGAGGAAGGTGTTTGTTGTTGCTGGACTCTAAACTTGTGTTTCTTTGGCCTGACGGGAACACGGCCCTCTTGCGTTACGGCTGTCTAATGAAAGTGAGCAGCTGCAAAACATCACACACAACAAATTAGGCCTTTCACACTCTCCTGCACATAAGACGGCAACACAGTGTGACGACTAAACAGAACTGGATTAAGTCAATCTTGTGACGGTCAATGAAAGCGTTGGTTTGCTGTGCAGAGTAAAAAAAACCCTGACATGCTACAGAGCGAGACCTCACCATGGAGCCCCTTAATTTTAAGGCAGTGCTGGCATTTATAATAAAAGATGGAACATTTAATTTTCTTGGCAATAATTGCTTTTATATGCCACCTAGTGCTCATTTTCTAAAGCAGCAGTGTGACACTCACCTTGTAACCATAGACCAAAATATAAAATGGTTTTCTGCATCTTTTAGAGCCCCCTCTCTCCTACTTAACAATTCTCTAGGTGAACGTTTCCCTCTGCCAAAGAATTCATATTTCGTATTATCAACTGGCACCCTTGACTTAAGCAACACCCTGTGGTGCTGTTGAGCCAGGTTATTAACTCAGACGCACTGAGCTTTTGTTCACTGGCATTTTCATTTTGGACCCATCACTAATTGAGTAACAGAGGCCCATCATGTTACACAAAAGACAGTTGAGCTTACAGAGGCTGAAATTCCTCATACGCTGTGTGTAAAGAATACTACCAAGCTTTCTAATGATCCAACTCAAAATAATGAAACAGTGTTCATGTTGGACCTGCTTTTTCTCATCAGTCAAAAAGACTGAAAGGCAATCGGGCCAAAGAGAAAATGCCTGGCAGTGCCAAGTTTGCTGTCAGCCTCAGAGGAACTGTAGCAGCCCTGTGACGTCATGTGTAATTCGTTTTTTTTTTCTTTCTGTAAGTAACAAGAGTGAAAGGACACATTATTGTGAGGATTTAGCACAAGTTGCATTTGTCCCATCGAGAAGTGCATGTTTGCCCCTGTTCTGCCATAGTAATGGTTATAAAGGAATCATCACGTACACCATTGCGAACAAGTAGAAATGCACTTTCATATATTATTAATAGTGCAATTATCAATTAATACCAATATTTGTTTGAATCATATACGATTCATCTTATTCCCAAATGTAAAGAATCACTGTGGGAATCAAAATAGTCAAGATCAGATGAGGAAACGACATGTTAGATTAACTACATCGGTCTAAAGGATCTGCACTGATGTTCTACAGTGATCTACTATGGTAAAATGTAGTTAAATGATATACAGTTATATAGTTTACATTACAATGGTGAATAAAATTGGATTAATTTGGTAAATTCCGGATGCAACTCGTTTTATTTTTGCCACATCTAATGAATTGTCGGTGCAGCATAAATGATAACAGATCCTGTTATCTGCACACTACATCCCAGTGGATACAGATGCATTTTTTTATTTTATTTTAGAAAGAACCTCAGGTTTCATTAACAAACACATACCATATCTCCATCTCTTGCCCAGTGGGGCTCCAGCTGGGTGCTGCAGTTCCCTTTAGCATTTATGTTGGCACAGAGAATGGCATCGCCATGGCCTGGGAGCACTGCTCTGCCTGCAAAACAGGAAGAGCGCACTGCTCTCTGATGGACACAGGAGACAAAACACAAGCCAACTGCGGTCCACAGACATGAGGCAGGAGAGTGAGAATGATAACACGAGATCTCAGACCGAGCACAATCTCTGTTCTGCACATGGCGTCGTATGTGTGCTCTGGTCAGCAGAGAGGGAAAGTTTTTGATCTCCCTTAATGTTTGACAGCTATATGTCCACATAAACCTGAATTTCCCTGAAATAAAAGGTAGCTATAGCTCTTAATTTTCATTCTGCCCTCTTTAAATATATAATATGTACATTTTTAGGTTAAAACAACACGAATGTTATACATTTTGTTGAGTAGTGCAATACAAATGTGTCCAACACTTTAAGCCTATATTTCTATTGAACACAAGGGACTGTTATATCTTGGACTATTTATGATTATAATGATCTACTGTACCCATCTCTGCTGTATCTCTCTGGGGGAGTGAGGAAGGAAATATTCATGATTACTTGTTGCCATTCGAGACAACAGAACAATTCCCATGATCCCTTGCAACCCAAACTAGGTGTTCTGTTGTTTTCACTGAATGGCCCCTAGCAGCATAAAGGACATTCATCATCACTTCACCTGGCTTTAATTACCTCTCAGCATGTTTTCTGGCTTCCAACTTAAGTCCCCATGAACATGAAAAAGCTTCAGATGCCTGATAATCCCAATTCCAGATCATTTAATGTCTGAGTTTGGTGAAATGCACGTTAGTACTGACCGGCAACTGTCCTGTAGTGCAGACTTGTGACTCTGTTCTTGCAGCTTTCCCACACTGCGTCACCTTCTGTATTTTCTGGTTAGTGAATGTGAGCCGACAAAGAGCAGGCCTTGATAACCAGGAAAAGTAAACTGTCAAATTAACGAGGCACATCAAATTAGCTGTTAAATCCTGGAAGTACTTTTGCTCCCTTGTACACTGCGGGCATTCTCATTCGCTCACATCTCATGAAAATACACAAAACGTCTCGGACTCAAATTCATTTCTAAATCTGATACAACACAGCGATGTCAAAGTGTATTACAACTGATATGAATGCTGCACTTTGTAATACTGACTTCAACAAACCCTTCTGCACATGACAACTCATGAATAGCTAACACTCTGGTGAACTTTGGTGTTTTCAAAAACATAAACAAGGGCAGATGAAAAGGTGCCTCCCTGGCAGAGGTTAGCCATGTTTCCGTCTTGTCACTCCTCGTTAGCTGTTGATGGGCAGTCTCCATGATGGACAGCTTCACCCAGTCACTAAGGGAGGTTAGGCGTGCATAGAAACAGACGTAAACGTGACAGCACATGGGGCATTTTTCCTCTAAACACCTAATGGCACGTCTCTGATCCACTGCGTCCTCCTATGATGCAAAACTCACACAGGCAGGCAGAATAACCAGAGAGAGGCCTTGCCGCCCTGGAGGGGTCGGGATGGGGGCAGCTAGACTGTCTTGGCTTGTTTGGGTCAAATGGAAAAAGAAGATACAAAGGAAAAAATCTCCCTCCAGTGTTGGTTTGTTTTCTTTCAATTCTTAATCTGTGTATTTAGCTGATGGATTAGTTGAAGTCCAAAAAACGTCTACCTCAGATGATGATGATGATGGGACAGTTGACAGTTGAGGGGCCTGGAAAGTCTAAAAGAGTGTGTGGTGAAGTGAGGGGGAATTATGTAAAATGTTTGTTGTGTTAGGTTGTCTTAAGATGAACTCTGTTCTCAGCCATGCAAAGAATGTGCTCTGTGTGCCCACCCATCCATTAACCTGTCCAACATCCCACCATTGTCTGCAGCAAAAAACAAGACGTGATTTAAAGTGCTGCAAGTCCAACATTCACCTCATGGCTCTCAGTTTAAGGGTCAAGACAAACGGAACATTTCATTTACTTTTATGTTCAAATACAGTGGATTTAAAATGATGTGAAGAATCTAAAACAGAGTATTTAGGTCCCAAGGGTAAAATATAAAGATGGAAAGTTTGTCATTGTGTGCATTTTAAGCAACATAGACACAAAGCATGTCAACCACTGAAAATGCTTACATGACCAGGAGGAAATTGAAACCAGAACATGATTTATTTTTTTTTTTTCTGTTTATCCAGCAATACAAATGTTGGATTTGTGACTCATTAAAATCAGCTTTGAGGTGGCAAAGCAAACCGAAAACAGCTGCTGCTCATCATTCAGACTTCATAAACAGTGACTTGAAATTAATGTCAGAGGTTAAATGTTCTTATGTTGAGTAGAGCTGGTGAGGGATAGTTTGTTTCTGTGTTTCTGTTCGAGCAGATTTCGACAGCAAAGTTCCTTTCAGATTAAAGCTCATGAACATTTATCATCAGCTCCCCTTAAGGCATTAAAAATCCTGAAATGCTTCAAATGTCATAGCCTTCAGTGATTGCTTGTGTAAAAAGACATACAGCAGACCCTTTTTTTTAACTATTTACATGCCATGCTAGTTCCATGTGCTAAATAAAGACAAACATTGTGAGCTTGATGACCTGTGAATTGGTGAAAATGCTGACTTTTTGTTGGCTCTTTTTTTGTCAGTACAACAAGTACATCACTCAGCCATGGTCTTTATTTTGCAAGTGCACCTGTGACAAAGTGTTCACACAATAAGTGAGTGTGTTTTCACTGCTAATCATAGGGGTGAAAACTTGGTTAGGTCCATCTTCTTTTCACTATAGTGGTTGCTGAGTTGTCCTACAGCCTTGGCATGCTCATCATCCACCTCCTCTTTTAATCTCTGCTGCTCCTTCAGGAAGTCTGCCCATTCTTCCTTTAAACGTTCCATGTTCACCTGCATCTGTGTGCTCTAGAGGAGACATGAAAACACAAACAGAATCAGAGGGACCAATGGGTTTTTAGGTGGATAATCACAAAAAAAAATTAAGACAGCAAGTTTACATGTCTTAGTTCTCCTATGAGCCACTTAAACTCTTTTTTTTTTCCATTCACACACTACACTGGAAGTACTTGACAGTGAGTGGGGTGGAAACTGGTCCTCAACCTGAAATGCATCCAGCTTTATTTATCTGCACCCATCAGAGTTGTTTTTACCTGCTGTGCTTCTAGCTCCCTCTGCTGGACTCTGTCTGCCATGTGATTAGCAGCATCCACTTTGAAAGAAAGGCCAACAGTTTGTAATTAATAGTCACATTTACGTTTTACATTTACTTAAACACAACACCAATATATAATAATTTGAAATATTTTTTTTGATCGATTTGCTGTTAAAGAGCATGTTAGTTTATCATCTGTATCCATTTATTGTTTATCAAAGTAAACTTACAATTACACCTTTTCAACATAGTCTTCGCATAGCTGCAGGTGTGAGTCTGAGAGGTGGAACTTACATCGTTTGATGAGGTCAGGCATCATACCCAGGATCCCACCCTGAACATCTGTCGAAGGCATTTGCTCATTTGTTTCCGCCACCATCTTATTAAGATTCTCCAGGAGTCTGTTCTCTCTGTTTCCACGTTTCTCCTGAACAGCAGACACAAATAAAAACATAAAACAAAGTGACTGAGGGAACTGCTTAGTGGTTAAAGCTGTGGGAAATTAGGAGCAACAGCCCCAGTTTGCATTTGGCAAAAAAACATCTAATAACCATCAAGTTGAAGGGCAGGCTCTCATTACAAGGCCACAGTTCAGCAAGTGTCCACACTGATCAGCCATTAAATCAGTTTTAATGTTGTGGCTGATCAGTGCGTGCATGTCAGTACAAGTACCTCAAACTCTCTGACAAAGTAGCGGATCTCAGCATTGATGATGGGTCTGTGGTTTAACAGGCGGGACTGGATATCACCCACATCTGCAGAACCAACACATCAGTTTATATTCAGAGCGTGCATGCTTTTAGGTTTTCTATTATATACTTTATATGCTACAAGATGTAATTTTAATGAAGTAAATCAAGCTCTGTAGCTCATCCCTTTTACGACACTTATACTCTATAAGACAGTGGTTCTCAAACTTTTATACCAAATACAACCTGAGGAAATATTGATTGAAGTAACACCACTATGACCAAAGTTAAAATACAGTTGTGTAAATAGGCTGAGCAAAGTCAGCTACGGACTTTTCACAGGACGCAGATTTATTCCCAATAAGATAATTTGCTCTCATCCTCCTCTTCCTCACATATACTTCAGACACTGTCATAGTGAAATTAGATAAAGATAGAATGAGATATATGGTGACTCCAATTAATAATTTATTTATTTTTGTTTAATTTTCTACACATTCCGGTCAAAATCCCTCAGCTCCACTCTGATCACATACCCTGGTATATACAGTAGAACAGTATTTCTGCTACTTAGATAAGTTATTAATTGGGTTCTGTGTTTTTTAGACTAGTTTTCAGATTCTTAAATATGAATATTTTCTGGATACTTTGCTGCATATAACCATAAGAAATCATTAAAATGTAATATGTTTAATTTGTGGAAACAAGAACAAAAGAGTTTGAGAACATCATTTCCAGGCTTGAGAAACACTGTACAACATTTTATGGAAATGATTAGTCGATTAACTGAGAAAATAAAACAGATTAATCAATTATGAAAATAACCCTACAGCCCTACTATGAATAGCATTATTCTAAAGACAAGGCCACACATCCTTGAACAAATTCAAGCGAAATTACTCTTTTGATTAAACCTATTTTATTTCCATCTTATCAGATTTATACATTTTGACACATGAGCTAACAAAGTGTAAACATGCTAACACACAGAGAAAATAAAACGCAACTTTTATGTGGATTTCACTCACCTTTAGTGATCTTGTCCATTTGCACAAACTCTGCGGACTCGTTTTTTTATAGTTAAATCAAAGTGTAGTTTTACCCAGCTGCTAACTGCTAATCACTTGCCAAATATTCCAAATACTCACGTGACTGCCAGTAAAATGTACAAGCAAAAGAGAACCTTTGCAGAGGTTATCAGCAACTCACTGGCGCAGACTTATGACAATAATAGAGTAATGCATAGCTGATACAATACAGGAAAAACAGTTAGCTAATTGTGATCAGGTGAATGGAAGTCAGCTGACTCAAGTGTAAACACTTACAAGTACTTCCGGGTACGAAGTCGCGGACTCAACCAAGCGTCTGACTGAAAGAGGGGTGTCACAGCCATATTTTCCTTATTTTATCCATTTAAAATAAAATACATTGTACAAAGTACTCTTCTAGGACAACGAAATACTTTAAAAAATGAACATACCTTCTAGCTTTTATATAATAGTGTTTTGTGTGATAATGCGAGACAGCAGAGATACCTTGGTGTGGACTGAAGACTTGCGCGACAAAGGACAGCAGATGTCAGTCTTGCTCTGTGTTTAGAACACATTTCTAACTGAACCCAGACTACTTTTATTTTTGTGTGACAGTTTCTTGAACTATTTCTATTTACACATTTTTCTATCCTTTCCCACACCCTGCCTTTAGTTCCCATCGGTCACTATTGAGCAGAGATTTAAATAACCTTCATAAATAAACAATAATGAATGATACCACTACTACTACTAATGATAAAACAGAAGATGGCACATTTCAATGTTCTCACGTAAAAACAAAGAGAAGTCAGATAGTTTCCTATAACCGAACCACATAAGTCATAAATACAATAATAGTCATACAATTATGAAGTAAGTGTGAATTCCACTACAATTGACCACAAGGTGGCACTATATTTCTCATATTAATTTTTAATACAATATAATTGCAGTGCTGAAAAAAAAAACTTGGTTTGGCAACTGCTTTTATTTGACTTTAGGGCATGCAAATACATGTATATTGCCATAAATGTATTAATGAGCACAGCACTGGTGGCAACAGTAAAACATGCAAATATTCATTTAGCTCATTTAGCGTGGGAGGAGAAGGCACTGAATATTAGTTGTCAAAAGTTAGTTTGTGCGTCTGAAATTCATTACATCTGACATGCTCAGTTAAGAGAAAACCATCAAGGCACAAGTTAATCTCCCATTGTTGAGTTAAACACTTATTACATCCACCATTAGTTTTGATTAGATTACATGTTTGATCGAGTGCTGGAGGATAAAAACAAACCTCCTGTGCACGTGAACAGAGAAGGATCTAAGAGAGCAAAACATGTCAGGGCCAGCAAAGGTTTCTGTGACAGGAATGTGAAAGCTGTTGGAGACAGAGAAACACTAATAAAATCTCTACAAATGGTGAGAAGTTTAATTTAATCCACTGATTACAATATTTATACTTCAGTGGCTGGTGCAACAAAAACATTTTTGACATAAAAGAAGACATCTTCAAATGAACATGTTAAACATTATCAATGGTCGGTTTTATTCTTTAATTAGATTCATTAATTCATAATTCATTGTTTAAATAATGGTTCTGGATTGGGAGTCAATTGAAATAGTTAAATCATCTGAAATGAATCACCTAAAATTTATTTTATTTGTAAATTTTTATAATTCAGGACAACGGGGATAAATGATGAAGATAAATATGTCTGTTTTCTCCCTTTTTAAAAATGAAAATCATAATGTGGATCAGATTTCCTGCCACAAAAATGATTTCCAAGGTTGAGTTTTTTTCTCCCAAGTGATTTGATGTTGGGCTGCAGTTCACATGCAAGAGCTCATGAGAGCACACGATGCATTTCTCCATATTTCTGTTCCACAGGTCCATTAAGTAAATCACATCAAGTCTTTAAAGCTAAATCATTTAAGAAAAACCTTTTCCAATTTCCCTTATTTTATATTCATGTCCTTGTTTTATTGTTCTTTAATTCAGTTTGTTCATTTGTTATTCATCTGCACTAAAACTGAGCCAGTTTAAAATGGTTTTATGTATTTGTCACATGTTATATCACTGAAATCCACAATATTTCTATGCAATTGACCTATTCAATTTCTTTTAATGAAGTCATGTAAACGACACAACAAAATTAATACTATTTTTTAAGGAAGTCTGCAAATAAGATTTAACATTGTCAAAGAAGTAGTTTCAAAAAAGCAGTTTCAAATCTAAATAGAAACAGATAAATTCAGATCTAATTTGTAATTTCTTGTTCAGTAAAAAAAGGTAATAGAAAGGATCTAGTTAAGTTAACTAGGTATTTACTCAAGACAAGTGACCCATTTAAAAATAAATATGCTCTTTCATCTTTTCATCTAATCTGGCTAAAACTTTATGTGCTGAAGATTTCAGTCATATTTTTCATCGCGTGTCCTGACTCTATTATATAAACATGTGTTTTTCCCCTGTCATCTAAAATACACTATTTTCTCCCTTGTGTTTTCACCACAAATAAGATCTGTACACAGTATGTCGGACCAACACAGCAGTGTGTGGCTCCTCCTGTGTACACGATCACCAGTATCCAGATGATGACCTGCAGCACTTTGACAAACAGTGCTTCGTGGTGCAGTGGGAGGTCTGTGAGTGTGGTTTACTAAATATGCCCAATGGCCTTGAGCTCGTCCTGGTGACACTCCTGCCTCTGCATCTCTCTCCTCCCCAGCCTGACCACACCGCCCCTGTAATGATATTGCTCACATTACCCAGTGGATGTAATTATTCTGCATTTTGCTGCTCTCTCTCTCTCTCTCACTCTTTGAATCCCCTGGCTGGGTCTTGACTCTGTTGGTCCTGGTGGAAGCTGCAGGGCTGTTGCTTTGTGTTCATAGCCCCCTGAACTCCACTCATTGCATAGTGGCTCTGAACAGGTAGGGGGTGGTGAAGCCATAAGGGAAAAGAAAAGGAAAAAAGGGGAGGGAGGGGGCTGACACTCACTGGATGGTAAGGCCTTGACTTAGACAGGAAAGTGGGGGGGTCATTGGAGAGGATCTTCTGCCCAATAAGCCACCCGTTTCTGACCCACTTCTTCATGAAGTGTATTTATTTTTTTCTCTGCTGGCAATTTTCAAAGGTTGTATTTGCCACACAATACTTAAGATCACCTTTTTAAGTCTTGCACCAGGCAAATACTCCTTATAACACCAAAACAAATAAAAACTAAACTAAAACTAAGCAGTTACAAAAATAAAAACTAGTAAATGTGCTCTAAAAGCTAATTACAATTACAACAAAAAGTCAAAATGGAATAACAACTCCAAAACTATTATAACCTTGGTGAGCAGTGGTATACACACAGTCAGGTCTGATAGTATTGCTTGACAGAGCCCATTTTCAGATGAGGGATGCAGCATACAAATACTGTTACGTCGTCTCTGTGACATCCCATAGACCAGCTTTAAGTAAAAATGAAAGATGGTCAGAGCCAAAATATGTAAGTCACAGGATCGTATGACACTATCCTGCTGTCGCTCCTTCTCAAAGCATGATGGGAGTACACAGTGGCGTTACATGGCTCACAGCCAGAAAATCAACATATGTACTCGTCACCCTGTGCTTTTCAGTAAAAGAGAGAGATTCAGCAACACAACAGGAAACCTTGTCAGATGGGCTTCTTGCAATGATGGTGAAATTCCTCTTCTTTCCTTCCAGCCTGAGATTGACACTCAAGTGTGTATATGTGTGTGTGTGTGTAGGAGACCACTGTGTCAGCTACAATTAGTACTTGTAGTGGCCCCTGCCCATGGGGTTATGTCCTTCCCCATCCTAGTACAAGGAGGGATCGCAATGTTCTCCAAGAAGCAGAGTCACAGTAGGCTGAGGGCAACAGGCTGCGGAGGCTGCAGACCTGTTGAGGCAGTGTGTCTTGCAAAGTTCTCACAACCGAAGGGACCTATGTGAGGTAGACGGAGCACAGAGCGAGGATCCATCTCTGTGTGAAGTGAAAAACACACAGACTGCGAGTTGAACAGAATGAGGAGTTGAGACTGTGAGGCGGAGGAGAAGCATCAGCTCGGCTCCTCTTTAAGGGTTTTGATGTTGTTCGACTTTGCGTATGTGTGAGTGTATGTGCCGGGTGTTAGTGGACGTGGGACAGTAAAGACGAGAAAGGCAGCGCGCACACACACACACACACACACACACTTCTCAGGCTGTTGTGGCATGTTTGGAGCAGTGCCTTGTCAGATTAGGGCCATGCTGGCTGTGTTTGATGGCCAACCTGGACAGACAAGGCCTGCCAGGCACAAACTACTCAGGCACATGATGTCACAGCAGACACACACACACACATACGCACACACACATATACACAAAAATTATCCCGCGCCAGACCAAAGAGACAGATGACACCCAGCATGAAGCTAAAGCCAAATCTGTAAGCGTCCACTGCGATCCAGCTGGCTAGCCCTAGGGTACCTGTCTCTGTGAAGGGGAATCAGCGTCACCCCCGTGAGCTGTCAAATTAGCTCACAGGGCTGGAAATGCTGAAAAGATTTGGCCCCTCGTTGTGGAACAGCAGAAAGTGTGTGGGGGGAAGGGAGGGTGGTATTAAAAATGTTATTAATTCATCTTCCTGTTGGGAGGAAAAGGTAAACTCCCCATAACATGAATCAGGAAGGGTGGACTTATTAGTGTGAACCTGTGGGGCGGAGAGAAAGGTGTCTTAAGATGGAGGCGCACAGGACACATGCACACATACGCACACGTGCACTGTTCCTGCACCAACAAACACACACATGCATGCTGATACTAGCAAATGCACATTATCAGACAAAGGAAAAAAAGCATATTATTGCACACACACACACACACACAGTGCCAGGGGCAAGCTTTCAATTACTGCCAGTGCTAAGCAGTCACCTGGGAGAGATGTGCCATGTTTGAGTGGAAAGGCATTTCTACCCAAGATTTTTTTTTTTTTAACCTCTTCTTGTCCCAGTTGTAAGACAGATGTGAATGTCAGACACCAAACATGTGAAACAAGTGTTTCCTCGATCAACTGAATTTACGTCAGAGGAAATAATAAAAGAAAGCTGGTTTGTGTGAAAGTGAGTGGCAGACTGTTGATTTAACTCATATGTGGTGTAGGCAACATAAAGGAAAACATGAAATTAATTTAAAAAAATATATTAAAAATCAACTATTTCAAAGAGGCATAGAGTTACTGTGTTATTGCCTTCACCTCATTATCCTAGGGAACATTTAAGATTATGATTGGAGATGGAAGAAAAGTGTTTTGAGAACTGGGGATGAACCCTCTGTTAATTTTACACTGAACTAAACAATGAAAAAAATTTTGAATTTCGTAATTAATGACTAATAGTCCAGTCAACTCATTTCAACTCAACCAAGAAAAATAAAAAACAACTAAGGTTGACCAGAGTACTTTACAGATTTAAAGGCACATCAACCTAAAAGGTTTAAAACATAAAATCAATAAAAAATAGTAAAATAGTAAAAGAAGTAAAATCGTGCAATAAACCAAATTAAACCTAAAACGAGCAGAAATCTCCATAAGTTCACAAACTGCCGATAAGTTTCTTTACAAAATAATATAATTTCTAAAAAGTAAAAAGGCACTCCCTCTTCCTCTAGTTCTCACACTTGCGGCCTGTGGGCCACTTGCGGCGCCCCAAATAAATTTCATGTGGCCCTCCACTTAATATAAAGTCATTATTATTATTATTATTGTTATTATTATTATTGTTTGTCGGCTTTTTAATTTACAATTTCATTTTGCATCACTGATATGTTTTTTTGTTTTTTTTTTATTTTGAAATTCTATTAAATACCATCAAAAATATCATTATTGGTCCTTTGAGTTTGCGACCCCTGCTCTAAAGATAATATAAAACCATCTCTTGTTTTCTCTCTAGTCTCTTCTGAGTGACACCTTATAATCCAACCTTTCTCCTGTCCAATTTTCCCTTAAAACAGGTCAACTCAACATTGAAAGTGCAAATTGAAAGAAAATTTTCCCAAAAAATGATTGAAAAAGATGGAACCAGCGAGTGAAGCTTCACTTAATGTATGTGTTTGAACAAAATATTTTTTCTATTATCTTTAATCTTCTTGACTGCTTGTTCATTCTAATGAATACTAAAGTAGTTGGTTTGTCGCCGTGTTTTGGCCTCAATCAAACCCTTTCAGGGCCAAAGTGTCTCCACCATGCTGGCACTCTAATAACCACAGCAGGCGTCCTATGGGTGCAGAGACATTGACAACTGTGAAGAAGTAAAGACTTCAACAACAACAACAACAACAACAACAACAACACTGCTCCCTGGTGTATGTGGCGACACGCTGACCTCTTTGGAGAGCCATTCTGCCCTGAGACAGACCAGTCAGTGTGCACGTGTTGTGTGTTAGGGTATAAGATGGAACCTGACAGGAGTTTAGCGCTGATCACCGCCCTGGAGAGAGATGGCAGCGCTCCTCCTTAGGGGAGACACTGTCACTCCTCTGTGTTCATGTACAGGCGTGTGATTGTTCTCTCTCGCTGAGTTTCTTCAGGCCTGAAATAATACTCTTCACTGTGAGCCCATGCTTTCAATCACATTTGTGTTTTTAATATTAGTTTCCCATTCTTCATGACTTAATTTGTGATTTTCTGTTTTTCTGACCACATGGACACCCTTTTAAGTCGTCATTACAACTTCACAATGTAAAATACTTCATGAAAATACAAATTTGATTGAGCATATAGGAAATGTGCCAGGTGAAGCATTCCCAAGCTGAATAGCATATGATATGATGTAGTGTGAATGCATGTTTGTGCGTATAAATTAGCCTGAATTTCAGTCAGTCCAGGTATAAATGTGGCATGTGGCAGAGTTTGATTTGAACTCTTCCTTTGCATGAAAGATCTGGCCAAGATGGAAGCATACAATTGTGGAGACAGAAATATTACAACAGACTGAGTCAGATTAGGAACAAATACAATGAAATATCCTCCTCTCATTAGAGGACGTGCAGTAAAGGTCAGTGTGTGTGATTTAGCTTGTAGAAAGTGGGCTGTTGGCCATGTTGTAGAGATGTCATGTCACTGAGAAACACCAGAACGCATAACTCACCTTGCTTACTTGGTTGTATTTTTAATAAGAACATATTGAAACAACTTCACAAACACCACACCAGACACGGGCTGAAAACTGTGGATGGTTATGGACTGTGGCGTTGAGGCACTTGTGCACTGCCTTCATCCCTCTTTTCCTTTCTTCTCCTCCTCTCCTTCCCTCCCTCCTCTCCTCCTCTCTGCTGATGTTGTCCCTGGAGGTGCTCCCTTAATGTCTTTGACTAAACTTCAGCCAGTCTTGACAGCGACAGTGCCCCATAGGAACACAGTTGAGAGGAGACCAATACGATTGTAATGGAGGGTTTGCGGGCAGGGTCCATCACACTGTGTCACCTATAAAAAGCACAACAACCAACTGGCAGGGTGCAAGGCACTTCTGGCTTCAGGGTTGGAAAAAAAAAAAGAAGAATCACATAAGCTACTCAACTGTTCCGCAGACTTAAAAAAAAGAGACACTGTAGAGAAAGGGGACATTTTCAATTTTGTCCTCCTGTTGTGTCACAGTCACCGCTGAACCATTGAAGACAGTGGTGACACATTAGCCGAGGTGAGAGCTTCTCAGACTGAAAGCCTTGTGGAAAGGTGACATTATCTTATTTTTGTGTCATACTGGGGGGGGATTTGTGCAAGGATCATTTAATAAAGCGCCTTTATTTACCGTGACTACTACAGTGACGTGGATTCAGATCAGTTTGCACCAGAGATGCTTTATTATAAAACATTTATTTGACACAGACTGTGTACAAAATCTGCAAGATTCAATAGAACCCACAGAGTGGAAATTTGCTGCAGAATAAATTAGGATTTTGACCACCTTTTTTTAAAGTTCTCTCTTGTTGGACTGATGTGAGGAGTGAGAATATGCAATTATTAATTGTGGTATTTACTGTATGTGATTATTTATTTACCTCCTCCTTGATTCAGTATATAGTCAGGGCTGTGGATGATTGTGTGTGTGGCCTTATGTCAGAAAACAACAAAAAAATCAAAATGAATAGTTGAAAAATTGCTTATTTCTCTTTCCAACTTTGTTAACACTGTTGGGAAGTAGTTCTCGCACGGTGGAAATGTGAAAAGCAATTTAGCTTTTGCTCCTGTCACTGAAAAACACTTTTTTTTTGGTGTTTTGTAAAGTGAAACTGTAAATTTTCGAGCTGCTATGACAGCTCTAAACTTTATGGCCAATAACTGTCAGTGACAACAGACAGATCATTTTCCTCCCCTTAGGCCTATTGTATAAAAAAACAACAACAACTTAAAACAACAATGTTGTGTATAATTACCCTTAACACAATGCGCCTACTCAATAACGGCCCATATCATTGGCAATGCAATGGTGGATCAGTACAATAGCCGTACTAACACCGTGTCCGCACTGTGTGAACGTCTCTAATCATGTGTATACATTATCTATGCGTGTGTGTGTGTGTGTGTGTGTGTGTGTGTGTATGTGAGAGGCATCATCACATGCTCTCATCCCTGAGGTCAGAGGATGAATGAAGGCTGTACAGAGGAGCATGACAGCTGTGAAAGTCACAAGGGGTGTCCACCAAACTTTCCCCCCCTCTGGGTGTGCACACATACACTGTATATGTTTCTGTGAAGGTATTTAGTCGTCATAATGTATGGCCTTGTGTGTGCGCGAGGTTTTACAAAAAAAAAAAAAAGACTGAATCCGTACATGTGTTTCTGTTTGTTTGCCCTCACATCACACACTGGAATCTATTATAGACCCTATCAGTGGCCCACATCCTGTGTCCCCTCACTGTCTCATCAACAGGATCTTTCATCGTCGGTTCACCCTGCCACCTTCACCCCCCCGGGGCAGGAATTGCGTGTGTGTCTCACTTCAAAGACGGGTGGTTTTGGATGGGTCAAAGTTTGTCAAATGCTGAGGCGTTTCAGATGGATAGATAGTTCACTCTGTGTGTGTGTGTGCGTGTGTGTGTGTGTGTGTGTGTGTGCGCACAAGAATCAGCAGATACAGACATGACTTTGTGTTTTTCTTGTGCAGATGTCGATTTCACGCCGCCCTCATTTACGGTTGCTTTTCAAAGAGGCCTCTGATCAGCTGTGTGTCATGTGCTGTTAAATTTAGTCCGAACAAAACGTTTTTATTTGTTTTGATCTACTCTCAAGATCAAATGTTAGCAACACTGCAGTGAAAGCAACTGTCGCTTTACTCTTCACTCTGGGTCACTTTTTAACCCTTGTTTCCACGGCTGTGATGCAATTCACTTTGTGTTCTGATGGATTGGAAGGTGTGAATGGAGGCCGCTGGCCCTTCACTTTGACAGCGAGGACTACTGTCTATTGTACTGCACAGAGAGGTTTAATTCACTTCATGAAGCACCGCCAGGGAAAATAAGACTCTGCAAATTTGTCAATTATCTTGCCTTTAACCTTCCCGCAGTGTGTTTGTCTTCTGCTTATCCATGCCTGTCACTCTTTCACACACCATTTCCCGTCCAGGAAAATATAATACTTCATCACATCCAACCACAGAATCTAATTCAGTAGGTGATGTGTCATAGAATGTGAAGAAAAGGTATTTTCCTCAACTGCAGCACCACTTAATGTTTTATTACTGGCATCACATACTCTAGTTAAAAGCTGTAGCAACTGATTTCTGACCACTATGGAAACATAAAATGGATATTGGTTTAAGTTTTAACAAGAATATTTAAAGCGAATTATATACATTATAACAAGATATAGTTAGAGTTACAGTATTTGACAAGTATTTAACCTAGTTTTTCTCATATGATGTGCCATAATTCTGTGTGCGAATGTTAATACCGCTCTTATTTTATCTTAATCTAATCTAATTTATCATCTCCTGCCATGATTCACATGGCCTACCACTGAAGGTCACAAACCTGGATTAAATATTCCAACTGTTGAAAAAAGAAAAAAAAACAACAACAAACATTGAATTGAAAATTGATTTTGAGCTTTCATAAACACAGCACTAGGGTTATAATTTCATGGGCCAGGGGGTGAAAAAATAGTTACATATTAATACAGTATTTTATTTGAATTAGATTTTTTAGTTTTGTTTTCTTACTTCTAGATTCTTCTCTCAAATCCCTGTATATCTGACTTTGTATATCTTTGCTGTTATTTTAGTTTATTATATTCTATGTCCAAATTATTTGTTTAACATCTCTTGAATAATCTTTGTTTCTGTAATTCTTATCCTTAAAATAAATTCTACATTTTGTAATTCTAGTAGTTACCCGTTGCTGAACTGAAATTTCCACTTTGCCATTGAGTCTCTATGTTTCAGATCAATTAACTTGCATTAATCCATGCCCACACGAGCCACTGATTTGAATTGGTGGAATTCGATAGAATCAAATCTTTTGTTTAATCGTTAAATAATTAAAGCAGTTATTTTTCTGCACTGTAACCACCAGGCACAACATTCATGTCCTTGTTTATGTTTTTTTTTTTTTCTTCCCAATTAGGGAAATGAGACACGTCGCAGAGAGCAATTACTCCACATTTAACTCCAGGTTTAAATAAATTAGTCACCTCAAATTAAAACCAAACCATTATAATAAAAAAAAAAGAGATGGAGGAAGGTGACGTATGCAGATGAGCTGGAGGAATATGCAAAGTAGGAGACTGATGCTGGTTTTTTTCCCATGGAGGTCAAATTACAGGGAAATGGCTGAGGGCAGTGCTCTCTGCTCTCTGCCCACCCAGGAGTCTGTCTGCTACCCTCTCACACTCTCCCCTTAAAAATATCCTCTATGCTTATTTTAAATGCTTTTCTCCCTTGTGTCACATTCTCTCATTTTCTCCTAAGTACATCCTCCTGTCACGTGGTTTCAGCTGCAATTACTTTTGGTATCACTTCTCAGTGAGAAGTTCAGTGAGTGAACTTCCCTGGAGGCTTCCCATCAGAACCTATTACAGCAGGGGGACGGGCTGGATGACCTGTGGGCTGAGGGTTGGATGGACGGGGGGGTGGGTTGTTCGGGGGGGTTGCTTAACATTTAAATAAAGGGATGAAGACTTTGACAAGTCCTTGAATCAAGCAAAGCCAAATGAACTATAACTATGACATTAAATGTGTACATTTTGCCGATTAGATTCTGTGTATATTTGTGTTTTTTTTAAACTTCGGCTATAACTCATTCACCTGAGTGGTTCGCCCTTCTTCTTCACCTTTTTCTCCCCCTCTTCACCCTTAATTCTTGCCCTCAAGGCCAAAACCATAACCCCGTGAACGGGTGCATGGGTGCATTACTACACACGCACACACAGACACACACACGCACACAGAAAAATGTGCAGTCTGCAGCTGAGGTAGATCAACGCAAGAATGGCTGAGGAACGATTGAGGCAGCTAATTCAACAGTCATTTGTGTGTGTGTGTGTGTGTGTGTGTGTGTGTGTGTGTAAAAGTGAGACTTAGGGTGCGTGCAATCTTGTGCAATCTCCTTGCCCCAGGTCACACATATGTATTTTAGCACCTACGTGCCGAATCAGCCACCCATCTCTCTGATTGATGAGCTGAGTGGTTGCATCTCGTAAAACTCTTGTCTTGCTGCACACCTGGGATCCTTATGCAATCCACGGTGAGCTTGTGTCTTGCGAGGAGCAAAGAGAACAAAAACAACTTGTGTTCTGCTCTACTTAGTATGAACACATACATATGGTAAACTGATGTATGCCTTTTAACAACAGACATAAAACTAGATATAAAAAACATTATTGAGCAACTAAGTAATTTACTTTATGGTTCAAGTGCGAGTAAATATGAGACAGAGGAGGAGCTGGGCCTTCGAGGCCATCACTTACAGCCCAGAACCTTCAGCTGGTGAAAACAGTCTCTTCAATCAGTTGGCTACATGCCTGTCAAACAAGAGAGTGGCAGACGTTTGAGGATGCAGTTGAAGTGCTTGAAGGAACAGTGAAGGCAAATGTTGAGAGAAGGCTCCAAACTATAACGATGGTGCCAAGAAACACTGAGAACCAAAGGCCTCAAAGATCCTAGTGAAGATGAGATGGTACCAATAGTTGAGCTTCATTCTGTACCTAAAAGCCGTGTTTCCATCATGGTACAGTTCAGTTTGGTTTGGAACGGTAAAGGCTTCAGTCAGGCTCACGTTTCGACTGAGAACAGTACCTTTACTTGGTAGGTGGGGTGTGCACCGTGCCCCACTGCGGTCTCAGGGAGGTATGGAAACGTGATGTTGTACCTGTGCGCCAACAAGAACACGACACAGCACACAGAGAATAGACTGCGGGCATTGAAGAAATAAAAGGACAGTCAGCGGAGACGACAGCGTCTTAATTCTCGTTTCAGCCAAGTGGCACCGTGCAGTTTATCTCACCACAGTGTGGAACGATACACCCTGATCTGGCTTGAATTTTCCCCTATGGCTTGTGTGGGCTGGATGGTGATAGTTGCAGTCACACAAAGAAGACAAGCTTTGTTTGAGAAAACACCGCTTTCCTTACTGTCGCATGGAAGTGACTTTTCTCTGTAGTTTGTCTAGATCCACCCTTTAAGAAGCATATACTGTATAAGGAAACAGCTAAGAGTGTTTCTGAGCCTCCAATGATGTTGTTTCTGAGTAATTATTAAGATTGTTTCATAATTTTGACGTTTGATGTGTCTGTAAGACTGTGATATTTGGCGTTTTGTGTGCCACTGGCTTCTGAAATAAAACTTGTTGACATTATAGATGTTAGACTTACTACACCTGAGGATTAACAGGAAACGCTGGCATCCAAATCCAAGGCCTGAGAATAGAGATTAAATGCTCATCTACGGTGGCCAAGGTCCAAGTAGTGATCATCATAGCAGAAAACACCACGCCCAACATAACAGCGCGTCTCTTAGTCGTCACGATCAGGAGAGCGGTTATCAGATATAGATTTTAGATATCATTGTTCAGTTTCTTTGGAAGTAGTTGCCCAGTTTTGGCACCGACAGAAAGCTGTCCTCCTCCATGTGTCCTGCCTGCAACATTACAAATACAGTAAAAGATGATCAGAAGGAAACACATTCACACAGGAAGCAATTTTAGCTCAAGCTGCCAAAGAAACTAATGTTATTGCAGTTGAAGCATGTTTTTTTTAACCAGATTAAAAAACACTTAGTTTTCTCTCATGCAGTTGCTTTGTGATTTGTGTGTTTTTGGTTTTGCATTGTTTCGTTTTTGCGTGTTTCTGTGTTTTGGCTTTATCATCTTTCTTTTGCAGCATATTTCTCACATTGCACTTGTTTTTATTTTCATTTATTGCACTTATGAATCTGCATCATTGCGTCTGCGCGCTGTATTAATGTCCTTGAGCAACAACTACTATCTATGCAACAGTGACACGTACATATGTGAGCCCATACTGAACGTCTCCTCTCTCTAAGAGGTGAGGACACATGTCTCCCCTTCATGTTTATAGCATTAGTTTGTCTTCAAGGACCTCCCACTGGCCTTAATAGCCACATCTTTATTCATACACTCATCTCACTGTGATAGACAATCAGATGCCATCATTACAGGCGCATGGTACAACTGTCACAATGTGTAAGAGGGCCATGAAGCCCGGTCGATAAGTCCTGTCGAAAGAGCTTACGACATGCTAACACTTCACCACATGGCGTTGAATGTTCTACTGAATCAGTCAGCGCGACGACGCTTGTCCTGTCTTAGCAAATGTTGCGGAAGATGTGTTTTCTTTTTGCTGATGTTAAGAATTAATGAAGTGCGGCGGCGTGGGCAAAGTGGTGGTGGGGGGGTTGTCCATCCGTCTCATACGGTTGGTAAACTTGAGATGACAGAGGTGCTGGGCCATGAGGCGACAAGAGGTCAAAAGGAAACATTTGACTCTCTCCTGTCATCAGTGCAGTGAAAACTGCGGCACCTGTTAGAAACATGATTATTCAGCTTTTGTTTTCCTGCAGGACAGTGACACACGACTGAGTACATCTCATTTCACTCACAGTGCAATCTAGTATCAGTGTTATGGATTTCAGACTGACAAAGAGATAAAAGATCTAGTTTGATCTAGTATCTTTTAAGTGCCCTACAAGGGTTTTTTTCCATATGTTTTTCAAGTAATAACGATTGATTTAATTACTCTATATGAGATCTAATTATTCTTAATACAATTATTGGTAACATTTATGATACAGCTTATTAATGAGCGCATATCGAATCAGAACCAGAATCAGTTTTATAGGCCAGGTATGAATCACATACACTTGTTCCAGCAGTCGTCTCTTTCTTACAAAGGGAGAAATCAACTATAACTTTGTTTTTAACTAAGACGGTGTATGTTTAGCGATCTCAGGCTTTACTTTTTCATGTCCTTATGTGTTGTTGAGTCAAAGTTATGATTAATTATATATCACATCGATGATGAGTGATACTTGTGATACTTGTTTGTTTACAATATACCGTATGGTCTGAAGGCTAATAAATCCACAGTGCAAATTAGTGTGTAAGGTGTAAAGTGATGCAGTGCAACAGAAAATTTTGCTTAAAACCAAACATAAATGTGTTAATTATGAACACTTACAGTGACTAATTTATGTTTACAAGCGTCATATAAGGTCTTATAAATGGCTTATTATTGTTTAATTACTGCTTTATTACAAGGACCTTAAAAAGTAAAGTGTGACCAACTAGACAAAGTAAACAGCAAGGGACAGTTGATCCTTTATTGTCAACCTCTGTCATCAGATGTCATGGTTAGAGTTGATATCAGTTTGAGCTAAAAAAAATAAATTTAAATTAGTTTTTATTATGTTCTTTAACGTCTTATAAGACGACGACAGAGACAGACAACCACTCCTTGCTGCAGCTCCATGGTGAGAGATAAAGTCATCTGTAAATCTTGATGAAAACCACACCTCAGTGACTGCTAACCTCTCCTCACCAGGTGGTGTGCTAAATTTTATTTGGTTGCCGGGGGTGCGAGAGCACAGCTAGTAAAGAGAGAGGCTCTCGCGTGTGTCGTTGCAGGGCCATGGCAGAAGGCCGCTCCTGCAGAGGGTTGCTCATTTTGCCTTCAGAAGTTGGTGGGGAGGTTGACTCTAATTGGTGCCTAATTTGTGCTGGCGACCTGCTGTGGCCACATCCATGGGGCAAAGACACCTGACTGCGAGACTGTACCACTGAGCAAAGAGCCATACAGGTCTTTGCAAACTGACTGGACATCATTGTATATTAAAGTCCCTGTAAAGTGATAAATATATCTCCCTTTGTATTTGAATATTGTGCAGCTGTTCTTCGAAGGACACTGTGTTAGCCCCTTTTCCACCGCAGGAACTTTTCTCATTTACCTGCAATTTTGAAAAACATTGCTGTGTTTCCACCAAAACATTCTGTCAACCCTTAACTTTCAACGAAAGAAGTACCCACTCGCGACTAGGGACTTTTCAGATTAGCAGGAACTCTGCGGTGGAAACGGGGAAATGAGTTGTAAATAAGAAAAGGGGATATTGATATTTATATTGATATTGATTGACTGCTTGACTGAACATTACCAAAACCAATGCTCAACCCTAACTTTAACCTAACCCTGATTTTAATCTTAATCTTTCACCTTAAATTTAACCCATACATTAGATATGAAATTTGAAAATAACCTTTTAAACACTTTTTTAAAAATCATTTAAATTTGACACGGTGGTTAATAACACAAAGTCAGAAGAGAACATTCTTGATTGCTTTACATGCACTTTAAAAGCATGTGTGGTCTGTAACCACGGCAACGCCACAAACACGAGTGACTTCTGAACAACTCGTCCAGCTGCAGCTTCTGTGGGCAAAGACCTGATTATTCACACTTCAGAAATAAGAGCGACTGCCTGATGCTGCACATTTGCAACAGCATTCCATCTGAATGTTAACATAACCGAGAGGACAAAGGCGTCTTTAATGGCCGACCACATCATGAAGTGCCTCATCGAGTCACAAGGCTCGCACAGATGACTACAAGTTGTTTTTGTCCTTCGCATCTTCGCAACATTTGACACACACATGCGTGCACACTCACAGAGAAGGCCATCTTATGGCAGCGCGCTGAACAATAGTTCTGTTTTCCGTCTATAGTTTACGTAAAATTTAATTTTAGGGGGGAATACAAAAAGTGCTTTGTATCCCTTACTGACACAAGTTGAGCATCGTACTTCAGATCATGAAATTACCACACAAAGATATGCCGAGCCAATTATTAGTATTAGTATTTAAACACAGTAAGAACCAGGCTGCACAATTGTGTTAAAAATATCAACATGTCACAAAAGCTATATACGTACATATTGTAAAGATATATGCCCTATGTTTGTTTATTTATTTCAAATATTACTAGACATTTTTATGTAAATATACAAGATTACAGCCAGTGGCTAATTTCCATCTTCAGTCCCTTGGCAGGTTGATGGTAACACAAAACAGCAATGTCAAATAACAAAGACGACAACAAATAAGACGTTTGAGGATTGACAGCTGTAAAGAGGGTCACAGGGTCACACCTCAAAAGGACATTTTTAGACCAGATCTTACTTACTTATGACAAGTCAGAATAGTTAGCGTGCATTTTTTGGGCAATAAAGTGCCAAAGTGCTGAGTATTTAATGCTAAAGTGCTCGTAATATTGCACATTGCTCTCACTGCAAAGCTCTGGACATGTTTTTTTTTCTACAAAGGTAGATTACTGCTTTTTATTCCGTTATTTTATAATTTCCTACTAATATGGTGACCCTTCACACTTAAACCCATACTGCAACAACCTCACAGCCCAAATACCAAATAGAAGATAATTAATTAAACTGTTGCAATGAGAGAGTTTGATTTAAATTGTTTACTTTTATTTTTAAAAAAAGTAAATTTGATTTATTTATTTTCAGCAAGTGCTCTTTAAATAGAATCCAGGGAGTAAGGCATCATTTTGTTTAGAGCGGCATAAAATATTTTAAGGGGGGTATTAACATGTTCACCTTTTTGAATAAAACTATGGAAATACAATACTGGAATGGAAATGATCATTTTTCTGTCTGCAACACTGAGTCTATGTTGGCAGCGAACCCAAAGCAGGAAGACATTAACACCAAAAACCTAAAATTGTAGTACATAACTCTTAAATACAAAGAGATGTTTGTTACAATGTTGATGAAGCTCATCGGCTTCACATGACCCTGTGTTTCTCTAAACAGTGTTGTGTTTAGATCTTGTGTTGCCCAGTGACGTTCACTCTCAGCACACAGGAAGTGATTTGTTTCATGTCACGACGTCATGACATAACAGAGGCAACGGCAACAGTGTGCTCTTAAAGTGAGATGACTGCGGTTTGGAGATTCAGGAGTTTGATGGCATAGACACTTCTTGCCCCATGCGCTGCTACTGTATACACACAAATGCTCCCTCAGTCAGGTCTGATAGTACTGCTTCACAGAGACTGTTTTCAGACGCTGCAGATGTTAGCGCGTTGTCGTATTCTCATCACAATGGTCCACAGTGTTATCGCGTGTTTTCCTACTATCATGTCGCGGCTTATACGAACAGAAACAGGGTTTGATACGTTTGCAAAAGCAACTGGACGTGGAAATGTGCACGGAATTTGTTCAATAAATCACTCCTCTAATCATGTCCTTTCCCCGCTGCTCTCCATGTATCACCAGCTTCATAATCTTAGTTTACAGGTTATCCTGCCCCTGCCATGAATTGGCCTGTTAATGATTCTAAAAGCAAACATCCAGCCAGCAACAGTCAGGCTTTGTCACAAAAGATCCCTCTGCCTCTGGGTGCTCTCTCCCTCCCTCTCTCCAGTATCCCCGTGGGAGCACAGGGGTTGAAATGACACACAGTGGCTGACTGTCGCCCAGGGGCCCGCGTTCTGGCCTTGGCTGGCTGGATCTGTGTGGCAGCTGGTAAGCCCGCTCTGCCCTCTCTCTGGCCTGCAGCATCAACAGTGGTGGTAGTGGGACTGATTGGAGCCTCACTCTGATCTCTGACACTGCGGCTGACGCTCAACTGCTCACTGCTGCCCACACGACTGGTGAGACGGTAGAACAGAGAGCAGGGATGTAATCGGGAGCACACACGGAAACTCAACTGTCCACTTGAGTGGCTGGGAGTCAGGTGTGATGGACACACTCCTGTTCAGGATTGTGTTATGTAGGTTAGTAAGTACAGCTTATTTGAACTATTTCAACATTGCTGTCCATTGTCTTACCTTGCCGACATGGACCTTTTGTTGTATGTTTTCCCATTGTCAGTTTTTGTGGGTGCCCATGTGTAAAGGGGCGTGTCTCCATCGTTGCTGCTTCTATTGCATCGGTGAAACCCAGGGAAGATGTGTGACACTCAGACACTTGATTGTTCAGGGTGGAAAGACGGACAAATTCTGGACTCTGCAAGTAATGAGGTTGTTGAACCAGCAACCACATTTATTTGAGTGTTATGATAATACACCACATACTATAATGTACTGCCAGTCGGATAACATCTTCCTAGTTTTCCTATCATGTTAAAGGCTCAGATTAACAAGATTTACGTTTTAAATTGCATTTATAAATAGTATCACTTGCTTTTTTCCCTTCACCATGACCTGCACAGCCCCATCACAAACAAGCAACCTCAGTTGTACAAATATTCAACAGAAAAACACCCATGAAACTTTCTTATCGTCGCCATCGCTCCCACAATACTGAAAAAAGGTTAAGACAACAACTCTCTTATAAATAGTGTTAGCGTATTTTAATATTTCAGGTGACAATGACAAATAACCTTTTTGCTTCTTTTAACTAATGTTATATATATGTAAAAAAAAAGCATTTAAAGAATATGAAATAAAATATGTTTTAATAAGCAAGAATTCCCTTGATAGCTGTCGTACCTCAGACAATAAACTGTTAATACAGTTTTAGTTCTTCCCTGATTGAATGCCCTTTAAATGAGTGAGAAGAACAGGCAGCGTTCAGGTATAAGAGCAGAAAAAGGCAGGAATCATGACGTGAATGTCCTAAACATGTGGGACACGGATGCGATTAATTCTTGGATTGTTTGGAAATCAATGGTGATGGTCTGGTGGTCTGCAGGACAGGAGAGGCTGTACACGGGTCTCAGTGCCCGCTGGTGTAAATTCTGTTCCTGAGCACAGCTACTGGAGGGAGGTGGCGGCGGATGCCGGGGTAATGCTGGATGTGGTCGAACCACCGCGTCACGTTCACATGCTGCTCCTTCTCCAGGACGGTCAAGTCCACCTGAGATAGAGATAAAGATAAAGAAGAAAAGAGTTATACACTGAGTTAGTGAGTATACAGTCAGTTATCATACTTTGTCATTTCCTTGTGAGTTCTGGTTCTGGTTATTTGATGGACACTGTGTCTGATTAAAAAGTATTTAATACGTACTTAACGCTTAAATGTGTAACTTTTCAATATAAATGAAAATTCACTACTTTAAACCGTTGCCGAATGAGTTCACACAGTGTTCTTTTCGTGTCTGTGGTGACACAAAGTGATGGATTTTACATCACGACTACCGGAGGGGAAACAAAGCCTAACAGCTACACTTGTAAAGCGAGACAGCAGCAAAATTTAGGTTAAAGAATTGTCCCCGGTTCTTTGAAACATGATTGAAATGTTGAGAAACAGACATCGAGAGAATGCTTGAAATATGGACCTAATTTGTCCTTTCAGAAAACATAAAACCTGCAGAGACAAAAGCTTCACACTGTAGCTTTAAATTTCAAAGATGTTTGTCACGAGAAAACAAAAATAAAACAACTTAAGAGTTTGACTGATTGAGTGACATCTGTTACTTTATCTGCTGCACGTTTTATGATTCACTTTTGTTGTAGTAAATAGAATATACTTATTATGTGAATGGTCAGTTAATGCACCAATAAGCAGAATTAGACTCCATCTTGTTAATAAATGTGTGCTTATCCATTATCTGATTATCATGAGCGTGTCAAGTCCGCACACAAACAACACTTGAGCCTTGAGCCATTCTATCACCAGTCAGGTTGAATATTTGTGTTGTGTTGTTTTCCATGAATTGAACATCAGGAGAGGCTGCAGTCAACGGCCGGGTGATCTGACCCCTTGTCCTCGAGGTTAAAAGCACACTGATTGCAAACCAAAGTGACGCTCTTCTGCCTGGTGGCACGGGGGCGATCTTCCGTCTCTGCCACAACCTCTGACATCTCTCAACATGTGACGTCTCCCTCCCTCTCATCTCACTCTGTCTTTCTCATTTCTGAACTCACTTTTTTTTTCTTTTTAATCCTGGTAGGCATAACAAACTTGCTTGTCCCTGGTGTGAGGCTTCAGACATCACTTTGTCCCACATCACCTTTTTTTTCTTCTTTTAAATGAAGTGAGAATGTGTTTATAATGCATGTGTTTATTTAAAACTTGCTCTCAATGCCCTTTGGCCATGTGACTGGTCTAATTGTGTCTTATGCACTGTGAAAAATTGCTTATTAAAGTTGTGGTTTGACTGATGCGAGCGCTGATGGGGAGGGAAGCAGATGTGTGAATGGACAGAGGGACATTGACTACATTGAGTAGGTTACAGATACACTATGAAAGTAGTAAAATTGATTCTTTGTTTAATTTACAATATTATTATGGCAAACATATTTAAACATATTCATGTACTCATGGCAGAAAACTACAGCCTGATCTTATTTTTATTTTCCTAACTATTCATTGTTTTACAGATGTTTTAGTGTCAGCTTACAGTTTAAAGTGTTGATCAGTAATTGGAAATCAGAATTGTAGACGTGAGGATGAAATAAGATAGAGAAAATGTTACTTACTATGAGGGGATGGATTCCATAGTACATGAGAATATCAGCTAAGGTGAACTGTTTTCCAGCCAAGTATGTTATGTCTTGCAGGTAGAGGTTGAGTTCCTGAGAGAATCAAAAACATAAAACACAATTATTAGCTCATTCGAATGAATGATTTGGTCAATTTTACTGTGATTTATAGGTTCTCACTTTTTTTTTTCCTATGTATATATTTTTTGGTTTATATACACACTTGAAATCACCACTGAATTTGCACCTTAGCATCTACATAAATATAAAATCAAAATTCTGTCGTACTGCATCACATTCGTCTGCACGACACCCGTGACTGTCTTTGTTTATCAATGGAAATGTAAGACAGTCAACAGAGTATAGGTTCTATTTCTATAAAATCAACCATATACAGATGTGTATCTCTCCTGCCAGGCTGTGGACGGTGCTGTCAGTTGAACACCAGAGTTGAGACGAGATTCGGTTTGTTAGTTTACAACCACACTGTACTTGCTATGTGTACTGCCAAGAAAAAAGAAAAAAGTTGTGATGACTCAGAGCGAGTCAACTTGGGGTCTTCTCAGCCGATGCATCCACTTTTTAACTTTTGGGGGAACATCCTACGTTCTCGTTTGCATGTGCATCTGTGTGTTGTGCTACTCGAATAGGAAATATATGTAACCTGAGGGGATTCAGCATCTCTTCCCACAACTGGCAACTTATTGCAGATGTGTTCAAAACAAATGCTTTGTTTACTCCGCTACAACTCTTGCCTGCAAATCCAATGGAGCTGTTGTAAACTTGGACAGCAGCACTACTGTGTGTGTGTGCTTTTCCAGTTCACGTCTGCATGTTCAAAGTTGTGCATGGGAAGTGCTGGTCTCGGGGGACGGGACCATCTTTAGCACTTGTACATTGAGTGAAGGAAACACTCCACGCACACAGAACATCTTGGGGGCAAATGGAGTTATTGTGCGGCAAGAGTGGGTGATGCCAAACAAGGCATGAAGACTGCAGACTTCCTCCCCTTCTGCAATCAGATCCTTGCTTTTCTTAGCCTACAGCCATGGCGCTGAAGCCCAGTCAAGCATCAGAGGAGATGCCGCCCTGCTGCCTCCCCCACCACCCAGCACGAGGACATCCAAACCTGGGTTCTCATCTGCCTGTCCCCAACTTAATTCTGCATTCTTTATCATTGGACACATGTGATTTTTATGCCAGATATTGCAATTTGATTCACAATATTATTTATGTCAAACTTCAGTTCACTAGTCAACCATAGTATAGCTTGCGAAAATGATTGTGCATTACCACATGAGATATCGTCAATATTGACTATTATTTTTTCTAATGCAAAGATGAGAACTTTGAAACATTAATTGGTTCCACTGAAAATTTAAGGACTTAAATTGCAATTTGTTCAGCCCTAATTCTTATAATACAGTTGCAGTGCATGTCTTGACTCGCGTAACCACTGATGTTCCAAACAACAGATGACTTTGTGGAATTGTCACCCAATACCGAGGATGCCTCGCTCTGAACTCTCAAAAGTGTAACATCTGATAATGATTGAATGCTTACAAAGATTATTATCTTGAAATCATGTTTTTTTTATCTTCCCCAATATTTTTCAGCAGTAGGAGTTCAACATCTCTTTGTTGACGAATGATAAATAAGGTGTAGTAATCTAGTGCTTTTGAGGCATCAAGTCAATGATACCAGTCGTCCTCTAAGGCAGACGTGATTCACCATGTACTAGCCTAATTGGTGAGGTGACAGACTTTATTTAACATTCTGCTAACTTTGAGATCTAGGCCAAAGAGCCCTGGTTTGTTTAGAGCCACAGTACATGAGTGACACGATGTTTACTTCTGAGACAACTTTAAATATAAACTTGAAAAACTGCAGATCTCTTATTTGCATCCTGGGGTGAGTAAGTTTAAGGACTTGTGCAGCTGACACTTTCTGTCTCTGGATAATTTAATAGGAGATGACTGGTGTACTTGAAAGAGGAGTGTTAAGGATGCAGCTAAAGCAGCGGGACAGGACGGACTGCCGACGGGCACCAGTGCTGAGCTGCTCAGGGCAACTTCCTTCTGTAAGTGGCACCATTAAAATATTTAAGAGGTCTGTCCAGATAACATGCTGCTGCACAGCATGACTCCACACCCATGCCACGACAGTGTGCTTTACTGACAAACACACACACAAACACACACATACTTCACGCTGACAGAACTGTGCCAAGAGGCGCTGAGCATCCAACAGTCCAATGGCTGACAAACCATTTCATGCTGACTGGCGTCAGACATATTAAAACATTTTTCTCTGTCTTGTAGGGCCATGTCACTGAGGGGCAACACATCAGTCTGAGTTCCAGTCGCTTGTGCTTTCACAAGAACGTCACACACACACACACACACATGCATGCATGGTGGTTTAGCTGGTGGACAGACTGAGACAAGTGCAAAAGAGAAACTGAAATGCTGAGAAGTTTGTTTAAAAGAAATCTCGGAAATCTAGGACAATTATACTGAAGCAAAAAAAGAAGAGATGATTTCTATGATTTTTCCTCAGTATCAGCTTCACTACCTTCAGGATGGTCTTGACATCGTCCTTTGCACAGCCGTTCAGCCTGGTGACTCTGTACTCCAGCCACTGCTGCACCACAGCTCTGCTCTCAGCCGAGTTGCCCAACAGCTCCGAGCGCTTGGCCTCTTTCACCAGGTAACAGGCGATTGTCACCAGCCCCACCTGTGGAGCACCATTATTACTCTGTAGTACAGGTACCTGAAGGGAAAGGTAACGCAGGATGAGGACAGATATTATATTTAATTCAAACACGTTTACACCATAACAACAAAATTACCAGTTCATACTTTGTCATGTTCAGGAATTATATTGTTTCATGGCACAGTGATTAATAGTTAACTTGATCATTAAGTAACTGAGACGGCAAAGCATGTTGACAACCAGATGAGGGTGATGGATATGAGGGATTCACATCTTTAAAGAATCAGTGTGAAATAATGAGTGGCATCTGATGGTGAGACTAAAGACTGTAAAAAAAGGTGGTCTGCTCATCCCTTTTACTTTAAGTGTGTCAAAGAACTGCAGTGGGCTTCTTTGTTTGTTAAACCTTCGCCTCAATATATTCTCAATATAATTTCTGCCTCCATAATCAAAGATTAAGGTTTAATTAAAAATTAGGGTTTGGACAGAAAAGACATTCTGTCATCAGCAGTGAAAGTGAAACACATCACTTGATGCAATCTGTGACAGCTCACTGTACCCATGTTTACTACGCATGCGCAGGTCATGGCACTGCTTCCATTGTGATCATTTGAGTTAATAACTCGGATAACATTGCGTATTTTTTAAACTGAATTCACTCTAAATATCAGCTCAACCACTGTATAAAACCTCTGGCTATCAAGTGACAAAATGACAAAGATATAATAAGAGTAGAGTCTATATTTGCAACGCACATGACTAGCTTGTTAGCATTCCCATGCTAGCTTTCGTGTCTGTTAGCGTTCTTTAAAATACAAAATAGTTATTCAAAGCCTGTTATGGACATCACATCGCCGACTCATCACCTTTTTATCCCCTTGAGTACTGTACTTGTTCGGCTTTTTCAGCTCTAAATATTTCTCCAGCGACGAGAGCTCCCGTAAAGCCATGTTCCTAACTGTCGGAGAAGAGGTTATTTTCCCAACACAGCTGAAGAAGACCCGCCCACACCAACCTCTGATTGGCTTAGAGAGAGAGTAGGGGCGGGTCTTTGTCAAGTATCAAAGGGGCGTGGGACTTGATTGGTTAAAAAAGACAACTCCCACCCATCACAGTTTCACTGACTGTTGACCTGACCAATGAAAACATGTAACGTTAGTCATTCCTTACGTTGCTTCAGTAAAGAATCAATAAAATATAATAAAATAAAAATGAAGAAATACTCCCATTCTTCTTCTTTCATTACATAGACCAAGCATCTAGACTCTTTCTACTTCTCCCACCTTTCATCATCAATGAATTCAAAATAAAACACATTAAAACTTCTACAGGCATTTCAATAACTCTGATAATCTATATGTATTACAATTTTATGTCTGCATAGCATAGTGTGTCTGTTTGTTTATCTGTTTGTATCTGTCTGTTTTGAGTGCTGTTTTCATGTGGCGTGATCTATTATTACTGACAGTGGGTGTTTATAATTGTCGACTATGTCTGTGTGAGTCTCTGTGTGTTTTGTTTTGGAGTTCATAATCTACTAGTACGTCACGTGTGAGTGTTACTACAAGCATGTCAGCTTAGGTGTCATTTTACAAGCTTTCTTTCTATCTCAGTGGTTCCTCTGTGAAACATATTTATATATTTCCCCCTATTTCTTACTTTTTCTTACTTATTATATTTTTGTTCACCAACAGACAACAACTACCTGGAAAGAATTCCTTGTATGTGTCTACATACTTGGCGAATAAAGCTGATTCTGACTCCGATCTCACCTGCATGTCAAGGTACGAAGCAAAATGAGCAACACAAATCTATATTTTATAGGATGCTGGTGAGTCTGAACTGCGCCTTTACACTTCACAATAACTGTGTTACAGTGTATTGAGATACTGTACTTGAATAAACAAACCAATGCAACAATGTTAATGACCATATTACCACTGAAAACTATGCATTTGAAATTAATTCAAAACTGGTATAAGCTATAGCATACAGTTTTAATCAAGCAAAGATGTCTTATGTATTTATTTTTTCAGTACTTTTTTAAATTATTTCACAACATGAAAGCATGCTACCATTTTGCCCAGCCCACTTCCTGACAGGGTGCCATGACATAAGGGCCTTTTTGTAAAATTAAAATTAAAATTAAAAATGAATATACAAGAACACAAAGAACAATATTTGTCCCTATGAAATGGAAATATGTAGGAAAAGCAAACATACTATATGTCACAAGTGGAAGTAAATGCACCACTAGTGTATAGCCACTATATATGAGAGCAAACTGTCCAGTGCAATAAACAAGAAAGCCAACTGATGCATACCAGAGAGAGAAAATTAATCTGCGATGGGTCCTGAGGGTCATCAACCATTTAGCTGGAAGTAATAATTTTCATTATTGGTAAAATACAATGAGAGCCACCAATATACAGTATATTAATTGTATTAATGACCTCAGGCCAATGAGTATAAATCTATTCTGTTGTGCTCAGCTTGCAATCATGAGAAAGTCACTGGAATTTTTTTTACCCAGGTTTCATTATCACTGAAACACTAAATGGTCGTGTAGTGCTAGAAATTTCCCCGAGCCTGTCCAGAACTTTGAGGAACACTGCAGTTACACACTTTGACAATGCATCACAATTCACATAACAGTCTTATACGTAATATCGCATTCATGTTGAATGTCCTCATGATTCTTACATAGACAGCAGTTGTGCTTCATTATAACCTTGCACTGTATCTCATCATTTCTTTTCACTGCCTGCACGTAATAGAAAAGAACAGACGATATTTTTAAACGCACTTCAGTCCCAGAAAACAAATTAATTAGAAGAATGAGCGCACGGACTATCACAAATGATTACACGCCACAAAACAAGGTGAAGCTAATTCTCTGTTGTTTTTTTTCTTCTTTTTCATCTAACATTCCATTTTTGCTGTTGGTTTATAGGCTGCAGTATACGTCATACACTTTTACCCTCGTGGGCCTTCCATAAATGTACGCTTGCAGCGTACATCTCCCTTAACTAAATGCCTCGAAGCTGCCACATCCTGTCTGTACTCAGGCGGGCTGAAGACAACGATCCCCAGTGCCTGGGACTAACTGTAGCCTGTGGGAGTTTTCTTATGCCGATTGTGATACACAATCTGGGGTCACATTAGTAAGGAAATCTACGGCGTGGGGTCACTGATTGTGCCGTGGGGCTTCCCAAGACAGGCACAGCCATAAACACTGCCTCAGTCCTGTTAGATATAGCCCCCTCTGCCTAGTGTGTAGCTTACAATATGCTGTTACACTGATTTGTCTGGCCGGGATGCAGGGTCACAGCCCCGCCTGTCCTCTCTGCTACCTTTCATGACCTGGGAACACTGACTGAGAAGTAGATTTTAACCACACTGACGCTCGCAGCAGGACAGGGGAAGGATTGGTTTTGAGTTGTCGACATGAACGCTGTCAGCACAGATTGCTGAAATTACATATTGGTGCTAGGTTGGACCCCCACTGTAGAGTGAACGTAAGGGGGGGGGGAGCAGACGGCTCGGTGACAGTTGTGGAGTTGTGAGATGATGGCAGACAGATGGACTGTACGTTTGCTGCCTGTACGTTGGATCCTGTCAGGTTTTAGTTTTGATTATATCTTGGTTGATGCCTGGTTGCCTTCAGAAGCTTCAGACATGGTCAGAATGATTAAATAGGAAATAATTTGATGTTTGATGATAACGTCACATCATGAATCCAAAAGTCTATTAAATATTTCGGTGAAAAGGAGAAAAACTGTCCAAAAGCAGCTAGAGATGTGTATTTAAATGTCTTATTTTAGCCCTCTTATAATCCCAAATCAAAATGTCTGCACACCAGTTGGTACTTGCAGAAAAACCTCTTTATTACCAACCAAGTGATGTGTAATTTTCTCAGAGCAACAACTGGTGTGGGGACATTTTTTTGCTTTAAAATTGGATGTGTGTGCCTTTGAACACACAAAATAGCCAACTTAAATATAGTATGAAATCAATAATACAAAATAGCTCTAGTTTATTGCTTCACTTGTCAAATCTCAGAGGGGGGAAAACAAGACACAGCTCCACAATTTTCTTCTCATTCACTTTCAGACTAGACCTACAATACTGTGAGTCACTTTCAGTGAGTATAGTGCATGACTAGTGGCGGTCCACACAGTGTGTCTGTTGGCTCTGGCAAGAGGAGGAGAGTCAGAGGATGCCAGAGACATTGGACCTTCAGGTGGGGCCTTCGGGGCCTTGGTGACGACAATAGTGAGGGGATTATAGGAACCACCCGGCTCCTGCTCCACGTAGACACAGGCACCCAAGGGCTACGAGCAACATTCCACCACACACACAGTCAAATGAGTGTCTGTTCAAATGACTTGACAAGGGCTTGATGAGCCAGTGACAGGGGTGGAGCAGTGACACTGACATTGTCGTATTTCACGTCTTTCCCTTAACGGTTGTACATGTGATAAGCATTGGAAGGCACACGTAGAAGGAGAAGGAGGGTAGTCGTGTCTTAAGACAAACAAATGAGTAATAATAGGCAGTTTCCTTCATTTCCATTTCCTCTGCTTACATGCCAACCCACAATGCTGTGGGACATGCTGGGGGACACAGTACCAGCCCATAACGAACGCTGTCCCTGCCTCGCATCCAGCAGCAGTCACTTAGGACTATTAATTACTGCTCTGAATTTCCTCCTCCTTATACCCGTAGTCATCCGTGTCCCCCTCAGACAAACAATGCTCGGTGGGAGGATCTTGATTATTATAGCTTCTGAAAAGTCCGATTGTCTTTTATTGAAGTTGCCCACTGGCCTTGCAGGTTCCTCTGCGTCTCTCTCTGTCTCTCTCTGTCTCACTCTCCCTTTTCTTCTGCGTGTCTCTTGTCCATGATTCAGGAAGGAAATTATGGAGGACACTGTCATGTGGTGGCTGGGAGGTTGATGAGGGAGCTTCCCATACTGTTGGAAGTTTGAACTCATGCAACTCATATGAGGTTAAAGCATGGACACACCATACACACACACACACATGCTGAGCTGTGGCTGCAGGCTGCACACACAGCTGCTTTTCCTTTGCCCACCAGCAGGGAGCACTGTGGGTCTTTCAAAAAGAAAATTTAATTTTTTTTGCTCTTTTGTATCTAAACCAGTGCTGCCTTTTCACTAAAATTAAAAGGTGATTATTAAAAAGAGATGGCATCATTGGACTTAGAGGTGCACTGAAATTAATGTTAGTATCTAATGAAGAAAAAAAGAAGAACAAATCTCTTTCAAGAAGAGAATGAACCACTTTTATTGACTTTTAAGAGCATTGTTATTCAACTTGGGAAAATATTTTCAGAGTATTATTTAATTTAATAGACTTGCCTTAATATGTATACAATCATATTTGCACATACCCAGGTTTTAATATAATTCCTTTCAACAATACTGGATGAGGAACAGGTTCACATGAGGTGTTAAGGACCAGTTTTGATAGAATGCTGTGTTCATGTTTATTTCTTGCCATTTTAAAAACCTCCATCTTTGTGATTGCAGATGCTGAGATGCTTAAGAGTCACGGGCATATGAGAAGACATTTGGGAAAACTCTATCCAGGTCCTAATCCACCCTCGCTCATCCGTCTCTATGTCTTTAACCCATTAGTTTGATTCACTACCTCTGGAGTCAGAAATTGAAAGCTCAGGCCAGCACTTGTCTCTCCTACGACTGTGTCCACTATATTCTTTTCATGTGGCACTTTATGGCCTGCTGGAGAGGGGTAGAAGGGGCAAGTATGTGTGTGTGTGTGTGTGTGTGAGACTGAGAAAGAAGACGGACAGTAAGGGGTGGGGGTGAAGAAAGATAGATATAGGGAGATTCAGAGGGTTATTTGTCCCTCTTCCCCACTCTGAGAGCCAGGAATCATGGTCTGCATGACAGGTCGGCAGCCCCCATCGGGGGTGATCTATATGAGACCCTCTTTATTGGCAATTTCAACCAAGGGACAGATGAGACTGCAGCCAGCCAGCCGGACAGCCAGGCTATGATGAAAGCGCCCAGGACTCACCTGTGACTCTCGCACTGAAGGCTAGAGAAATAATACATCAGAGGTTATATGTGGAGATATGTGCAGTGTGCTGTGTGGATGTTGAGCCGTGTGTGTGTGTGTGTGTGTGTGTGTGTGTGTGTAGTGGTAGAAATAATGTATGGCTGCTGTCATGCCCAGAGGTCTCTGTTTAGTATGGAGAGAATCACTGAGCTGTGTTGCAGGCAGATTTTGAATGAGATGCTTTGGTTACTTTACATATTGTTGGAATGTAGGGTAAATAATTCAACTCAGAGCAACAGTCAAGAATCTGTCCATGACTTATTGCTTTTGGCTTCTTTGGAGTAAAAAGGCTGTTGAACATACGTATTCCATAACAAACTCCATACTGCACTGTGAACCACACAAAGCTCCTTCTACGTTGAACGACTTGAATATTGTTCTGCCTGAGTGTCGGGGAACATTAAAAAGCATTCTGAAACCTTGATGTAATGCTGATTGTAATAAAACATTAAAGCCACCATAAGCACTAAAACATCACTTTAAGATTCTGATTGAACTGAAACATAACTCCATTCTCCCACAGACTTTTCTTTAACATCTTGCGCTGATAACACTGATATCACATTCAGTCCTTCTCTCCCAAGAATGTGAAACACATTTCCTATTTTTCAAAGTGTTGAATCGCACAAGGCAAATCACTGGGAACTAGCATGACAACATTCAAGCTCTGAGCAGACAATATGTCCCGGGGCCATTTCTTCATCCAACGCTCTGCTGAATGAAAGACAGAAGCCTGCAAAGTGATGAACACCATGAAATAGCCCTGTAATGAACAACTGCTCTCATATGAGCGGGCCTGTTCAGTTAGGACCAGCCATTAGACCCATGTCTCTCTGTTCACTCCAAATTGATTAGTACAGTCTGCAAAGCATTGATCAGCGGTTTGCTTTCAAGTGTCGGGATGGCGGTGGGGGATTTAGAAAATGGAGATTTAAGAGCAGGTTTAGAAAGGAGCAAAGTTAAGTCTCTATTTTCTGGTCTGAATGAAGTCATACCTGCAGCCTTGGGATTCTGAGCGTGGATAAAGTCAGAAATGCAGTGCAATCTTACTCACTTACTCACACCTTAGTGTGTGTATATGTTTAAGGTTTTGTTACCTTGATGCCAATGTTCTCTTTGAGCAAACCTCAGGTTGTCATGGAGACACTAACTTTTACATCATCCTACCACCTTGATATTTAATGACTTTAATGACTGTAGGTTTGAAAAATCACCAGAACACATGTGTTTATCTTGTCCTGTGAAGAAGGTTAGGTGAATGATTCAATGATATTGTAATAATAATAATAATAATAATGATTATCTATCTATCCATCTATCTATCTATCTATCTATCTATCTATCTATCTATCTATCTATCTATCTATCTCTAGATACATACATATAGTGTATGTACAGAGTATAGCCTGTGTGTCTGTCGTTCTGTCCCAGTATACACTCAGGCTCTAATTAACATAATAAAGTGTATCAATTTTGACATTTGCTGCACAGTAGCTGCAGCAGGCTGACCGGCATTACAGATAAGACAAACTGACAGGATCAGAGAAAACTCTGTTTATCTGGGAAATTAAAGGGTAAAAAAAAGAGGCCTGGTTTGGTGATAGACACTCTCCTGTACTGTGTGTGTGTGTGTGTGTGTGTAGGAGCGAAAAGACAGAACTTTGGTGCTTCTATGTGTATAAACCTGGGTTCATGCACTTGGCAATTGTGTATTGAGTAAATGAGAGACAGGTCTGGTTATTATTTGAATCACATTTTTTTTTTTTTTTTTTACGTAGGCTGATGCACAGCACCCACTTGTTTAGTCTTAACATCGTCCAACTAAAACGGTGAACTCGTAACCTCTGCTTGCCGGTTGTGCACGTCACATGCGCTCTGCTCTGTCTTTGCAAATCTCCCTCGTAATAAAACTATCAGATTTAGCAGAAGACACAGGCGCACACAGCAGTGCCCTGTTTGCAGATACAGCCAAAGACAATCTCCCATCTACCTGGGGGGACCTGCTAGTGTTAGCGCTCGCGGCTATACACATCCTCCATCAAAACATCACCGACAGTGAAGTCAAGTCTCTCCCTCTCTCTTCCCTCCCACCACCTCCGACCTGTAAACCATTTATCTTGAGATAACTTTGTCAGATTGTCAACCAAACTCTCCGGTGGGAGCCGAGCCCAAAGCCTATTATGGGGGAATCATTGCAGGCCGAGGCTGGTCACTGCTAAATGGATACTCCCTCTGAGCTTCCCCCGCCTTGACTGCATTATTGGGGCTGCTATTCCCACATCCGCTCAAGTCAGCCACAGTTAGGCAGCCAGTAATCAGGTTGCTCAAACTGCGTTGGCTTATTGATTACATAAGGAGAGGCTGGTTATCAGTGAACAGATGTAATACTTGTAGAAATGTGAGTATAACCACACAATCAGTGTTGTTGAGTGGTGTCACTCATTCCTGGCGTCCATTCTGCCTTCTTATGTGACAGCTGGAAAAGAAATGTGTGCACATAATCAATAAGTTAAACCCAGTAAACATGCTGGTTGCAGCATGTGATGGGTTTCTTTGTGTATGTGTGTGTATGAGATTGTGTTGGTTTGTGCATGTTTCCCATAACCCTGATGCTTTGTGACAGGTTGCCCAGGCCACTGTGTGCTATTCTTGGCTAGGAGACCTTGTTGCTGAATAATTTGCCACCTCTAATCTCAAGCGGTCTTGATTTATTCTGGGATGCCTTTGAAGTGCCAACATGCTGAGGGCTTTACAAGGATGGCTACCAAAATAAAGGGACTAACAGCAGCAATAAAGGGAAGTGATATAGAGGGAGAAACATGGCAAGAGGGGAATCAGGGGAATCTCTTCTCCGTACAAAGTTGCTGATGTATATTTTTTTCACGGGCTCTTCACACAGTGATGTACTTATTTCTTATATAATGGCCACGAGTTAAATGTTGTCATATCATTGATTTTGCAATAAGGTGAAGTTAGTATGGCTTATTGATTTGGCGTCATGACATTTAGATGCCAAAGTTCTCATGGCTGACTTGACTTGGACATTTCCATCCACACAAGAGCAAATATAAAGAGAAACCTATGACTTGACTGAAGACTTTTGTGTGATAGCATTCTGTTGAGGAACAATAATGTGAGAGGCAAATGGAGAATCAAACCGGACTGAACAACCAAAATAATCAACATTGCTTGCTACAACAGATATAGTGACCTAAAGTGACCCTCGAGCCACAGATTATGTTTTTGGACAATTAAGCCTATTATTTAAACTTGTGCAACCTGTATCGTTATCTGTATGTCATGCTTAAGAGCTGATATATACTCTAGGGCTGGTCATACTTACCAATTTCAGCATATGTGTACACGCCTGCAGTTCCATTCATGGTGAAACGAGGGTCTGCATCAGTCACGTTCTACACATGCGTACTGGATCTCACATTTCATTCCAGTAGCGGCAAATTCTCCCTCATGTGTATGTTCCTTGTATTGTTTGAGCACTGACTTGTACATGCGTAGGTACTGGTGGACTTCCTCATACAACCTGAATCAAGTTTCCATGGTTACCATCTCCCCCGTTGTCTCATTTGACCAAAAAACAGGAGTGCGTAACCAACTGGACTCAAAAGCGTCGTACTACGGGCGAGCATGTGCGGTCAGCGAGTACAGTCTGTGTCCAATGGCGGACCCTAGTGGACCTCTGCAAACATGCAGATATGGAAAGTATGACCCGCCCAGTAGTCATGTCCATGATAGGACACTCAGAATAGACATCTGGATTTTATTTTCATGTCAAAATCAAACGAGTCAATAACTGTGGTTAAGTCAAGATGTATTTCCTAATTGAAAATGACTCATGTGGATAAAGATGCTGACAACACTTGACATCTGATTTGGGGTAGCTGCACTGTCTGGAGTATTAAACAGGCTTCGTTGTCATGATCCGTCCCTTGAAAGACTTTTTAGACATTTCTTTGGCCTACTTTCACTACTTTTACAGTCAACGTTTTCTGCTGTTTGGACATTGTTCTTGTTATTTTGTTTTGGATTTGGTTTTCATTCCTTGGCTAACTTTACATCCTGCTTTACTTTGTAGTCTCTCCCCCCCCCCGTGTGTGTGTTTAGTTGTACTTCCTGTCATGATTAAGTACACCTGTTCCTCATTATCTCACCTTCCCTTAGTTGGTTATGCTGTATCATCTGTGTTTCCTCTGTTCTCAACACTTCATCTCGTCTGTTATCGGTAAGTTTTACTAAATTAACCTTTGTGTCTTTCTTTTGTTTGTTTGTTTGTTTTACCTGTTTATCTGCTTGTGTTTGTTGCTGCCCTTTTTGATCTGTGTAGTGATTTTCTTCTGGATTGCTTTGCCAAAATGTTCATCAGAGACTGTGAAGTCTGTTTGTACTGAACTTGAACTGAGTCAACTCCTGCATTTCTCTCTTCTGTGAGTTTTGAGAGCTAGATTTCACCTGCAACAGTCTCAAAACATTTTTAATGGATTTATTATATAAGAATATAAGAATGTAGATGCCATACTTTATTTTTCTTTTACTTTTCCTGAATCCACTTCTTAATTTACTTGAATCCACACTGGTCTCTCTTTGTCCCCCAAAACAACAAAGTGTGAAAACTCTGAGTTTGCGTATTAGTCTGACAGACACAAACAGAGACCTTTTGAAAACAATTACACAATTACCCAGCGGTGGAAAGAGGACTGGAATATTCTACCCAAGTAAAAGTACTGGTCTAAAAATGTACTCAATTTAAAGTAAAAAAAAAGTAGCTTGTTTAAAATTGACTTAAAAGTTACTTTTTTTCTTGTTAATTTTGTTTGGAATTGCTGTTTTTAAATGAAAACAAAGCATGGATAGAGCCTGAAATGCATCACAAATTGAGCCAACGTGCACAGTGTGCAAAAATGACCCCTTTATTAAAAGCAAAACCGAAATTTTACTGTCACTACTTGATAAGCTTGGCTCAAGAAAACCAGAAATATTTATATGTTGAAGAGAATCTGAAATACTTCCTTAATTGCCACCTTTTTTCAAAAAGGACACAAATAGTGAAGACTCAGTCAGCACTAGGTTTAGGAAAATGACACATTACTACAGAGTGAACGTGAGATGCCCACCCATGTCATGTCCCCTATAGCCCTCTGTGTGACACCCCACTTTAGTCGTGTAATGACCTGGCACTAACAACTTTCATTTGACTCTATCAAGGTCAGTGTCAGCCACTGTATCCTGAACTAGTGGCCACAAATGGACACACGTAAAAAATGCAAGAGCATTATTAATACACAGTGAATCGATTTCTTTGCCGTTGCTTTCAGTAACATGTTTCTTTTATTAGATTATTTTTTCAGTATTGTGGGACAACTGCACTTTTTTGTGGAGGATTACTAATGTTTAGCATGAGACATAATGAAGGCATGTATTGAAAAAAGTCATGAAGGCCAGATTTGTGCGGAAAAGCAGTTTTACAACTAACTAGTCCACCTGCTGTATTAAATGAGTTGGCGTTTGATGGATGGGCACTAATAGGGTCTTTCTGCACTTCAACCAGCTTCACTCGTTAGAAAATGATGAATGAACATGTATGTCTGTGTAGTTATAAGCGGTTAGGGTCCAGAGTGCAGTCTCAGGTGCTCTCCTGCTTGTTTTCAGACCAAACCCCTGAAGGCCATGATGGGGGGCCTGTTGTTTAGGCCGCGGGGTTGAACACTGAGTTGGAATCACTCTGCTCAATACTCTCAATAGGTTGTGTTTGTGTTTACTGAACGTACCTGAGGCACAACATGCCAGACTGTGCTGAACTGGTTGCAAACACTAATGTCATGTGCATTCATGTTATTTTTATTTTTGACTTGGGTCTACTCACATTTACAGGATTATATTTCAGACAATACACCCTCACTTTTGGCATTTCACGCTGCATTGTTAACCGTTAATCTGCTTGTTTAGTCTGCTTGCTATTGTCAAATCTCCACCAGACCTGTGGAATGAAGAAAGTTAATAAGATTCTTGGGACTCACACATTATTTGTGACCAACAGCATTGCTTCTCCAAAATCAGTGACTTACATGGCTGATATGCATCAAAATGAATGGTTTAAGATCAGAAAATCATAGCTGACGCATCTTGATTGTAGATGGTAGTCAGACACTTCCTCAAGGTGATGACAGTCTGAACTGTTGGTGAAGGGAATAGTTTCACTTTTGCCATTTTACTTAACAAAGATCAATTCAGTTGAGTATATCAAGCATTCCCCTCCACAATTGTTGGTTGTATAATGGCAATAAAGATGATTTCCTTTCCTAGGTGTCTTGATGTGATAGTTGTGATGATGACGCTACTCCTATTTGGTTTCAGCCAAAACATCTTGGTCATAGTGCCACTCATGTTTGGGTGGTATTTGTTTGTCGTCTCATTACTAACCAGAGAGAAAAAAAGGAAATGCATTGTGGTGTTCTTCAGTGTTTTCTGAACATCTTGGACACGTACTGCATCAATAATGATATGCAGACTGTGGCCTTATGATGGCTGCTCCTCAAACCCCAAATCTGTGTTAAATTTAAACCGTACAAACTGCAAGGACACATTGTTTTTTGCATAGTTCAGAGTCTCTCTTGGTAAACATCTGCTTTTCTCTCCTTGACAGTTGTATGACAGCAATCACATGTAGCTGCTTTGTTTTGTGTTTATTTATTTTGGCCAGGTGAAATTGCCCAAGCAGAGGCCAGACATTTACATCCCTGCTTAATGACCACAGTGTATCGTCTTCTAATGGAACCACAATCTCAAAAGGAACTCCCAGAATGATGTGGCATCTAAGACACAAAGAGTTAAAGCTCTTTGTTGCACACGGGTAGAGCGATATGCAGTTTGCCTATGGTTTTCCCTACAAACTGCCTGTTGAGTGTATGTAATGAGGCAGAGCGAAACAAACAATAATGATAACCTTGACGTGTTTTAGTAGCAATAAAAAAACGTCTGAATAAACAGGCCAGAAAAATCCAACATATTACCCAGCGTGATCTCTCGGAAAACAACCAGATGACGTGTGCACTTGCCGTGACTAAATACACACAAATCATCTGACAGACAAAGAATTAAGTGAGGGTGCATTATATCAGTTTCTTTTTTTTTTTTTTTTTTTTAGCTCTTTTGTTTTGGGGGGTAAGAGGTAACTGACTGAGACAGACCCGCCCCATTATTAGTTAGTGAGCTGGAGCAGGGAGCCCTTCACCACCTCACCTTCCCAGTCAAGTGGCCAAATCAAGCCATGGACAATCACACCGGAGAGGGAAGGGAGGGTGTGATAGGATGTAGTTGTCGTCGCAGCAGTGGAATGGGTAGCCTGCCTGTCATCTCTGTCTTGTCAATGCTCTGCAATCTCACTAACTACACTCTCCCATGAACTGGGCTGATTCTCATTTTCACTGCCTAGGACTCTACCAGTGCTGACAACCCACATATAATTAAGGGCCATGAATGCAGCATTACCTATGAGTGGAGCTGACAGCTAGAGGTCTACCTATGGCTCCCCTCCTCCTCCTCCTCCTCCTTCTCATCCATCTCCTGTTCACTAGTTGGGCAGTAGCTGAGTGGAGCCATGGAAGGCTGAGGGACGGTCACGGACCCACTGGCCCTAATTGATGGTCTTTTATTCTGGGGAGGGTGGGTCTGGGTGGAGGTGGTGGTCATCGTTGGATTAGGGAATGGCTGAAAATAGATGTCCCTTTTCTCAACCCCAGGTCCTCTTGGTGCATCTGTATTGCCTATAATAGGTTGCGTCTCTGCAACCTAAGTCAGGCATAGTGAACACTGAGTATGCTATTTCTGTCATAACTCCTGTCTCTAAATCAGCAGGAAAAGAGAATGAAAGACTTGTTGCTCCACTGAAAATAATCCCAGGTTTAAATTGGCGTTCACTCAGTTCACCTTGGTGACTCTGTGTTCTCCAAGTTTCAATTATTTTCTCAGTCTATCTTCTCCCTTTGGGTTTAAATTTAACGAAACATGGCCTGTCCTTTCATTTTTATGCAGATAATACACAAATCTACCTGCCCTTGAGATAGAATAATTCAACTCCACTGAAACCTCTGGTGGATTGTCTCAAGGAGACTTTGATGGACGCAAATATTTTAAATTTAATGAGAGCAAAACTGAGCTCATGTTGGTCCGACCCAGTGGGACCTGTGCTGCCACTGCTCTGGACCTGGGTCCTCTGTAGCACACTTATTAACCTTGGTTTTAAACTGGATTCTGATTTTTAAAGTAGTCAATTGTAGTTTTTACCACGTTACCACATTCACGGGCTTCCTGTATGTTAATCTTGTAATGGATTAGCACCACTCATTGCTGAGCTTTTAAAATCCTATATTCTCTCAAGTTTCCTCACAATGTTAGGATGGCCCCCACTTTATCTTGAAACTGATTTTCACTTCTTGGCTTTTAATTCCGAATGAGAGTGGTGTGTTCTTAATTTATTGTGTCCCTGTTGTTGTTGTTTTTTGCTTTGTTTTAGTTTATATTTAGTATTTTGATTCTGTGTACAGTACTTTAATAAACTGTTTTTTTTAGAGTGCTATATAAATAAAGCTGGACTGGATAGGATTTTCTGGCTTTGGCACAATGCTTAAAATGATTAACCCTAGGTGTCAGGTACACCTGTTCATTTTAATGTGAAAGAGGCTTTATTGTTTAATGTGCTATATATAAAAAAAGAGTAGCTCATTCTTCCCATACAGAATCAGAGATGCTTTTCACTAGAGAGAGAAAAATAACAAGGATTGACATGAGTGAGAAGAACTGGAGATGTAATGAGAAAAAAAGTGAAGATGGACGGAGGAGAAAAGGGAGTGACAGGGGAAGGCGGAGGGTGGAGGAAAAAAAAAAGGAGGAGCACTTTGAGCATCGTACCTCAGATGGTCGTGTTAACAGTGGACGTTTATGTATATGTGTCAACCTTGAAGCCCTGATAATGGCAGGGCGACTCAGAGGAGCTTTCCCTGAGCCGCTCGGTCTGCCCACAACCCGGTCTTGTTACTGCGCTGATAAGCAGGCGAACAGGAGGGGGGGAGTGCGGAAGATGAGTATAGAGGAGGTGGGGGCGGGGTGGTAGGTCTCAAATGTGAGCCGTCAAGTGATTAGAGCAATTACTTGTCAAGTATTTGTCACAGCCAATCACATCTGCCCCCTTTGTCTCTGCAGAGACAGGCGAGGGGGTGACCCAGACCTGCCCGCATCTGACCGACTGCAGCCCTCACTCGTGTGTGTGTGTGTGTGTGTGTGTGTGTTGGTAGTAATGCTGGGTTATGTGGGACTGCCTTGCCTTGCCACACTCCAGAGCATTATACGTTTGTAATGACTCACAATGCAGAGGTGGGAGTGCTGTTGTTATGGATGATTAGTGATTGGGTGGGTTGTTGTTTTGGGTGGAGACGAGTCATTTGTGTATCTCTGTGTCTGTGCACTTACATATGTGACAACAAGGCATTTATTTGTGTTATTATTATGTTGTTGTCTGGTTATGGCTGCTGAATTCCCACAAGATCAAATTATATAATAATAATACACCCTAATATAAAATTATGGCATGTGTACAGTATGTTACGCCACCATTAGACAGTCTTTACACAGTTATTGCTCAAAATATGACTGCTGTCGCATAATTTGCTCTGTTTTATCACCTCATGCCTTCCTTTTGCGTTTTACCACTTCAGTTTTTTTCCAGGAGCCTGAGACATCCTCGGTAACTGATGGAATCAGTTTTAAATACATTTTCTGTTAAGAAAGCATCTTTTTTTGAAAAAGTCATTTTTATGAGCAATGTCTCACTGACTCATTGTCTGCTGATCCCTGCTGACACAGGGCAAAAGCCAGCGGTACACCCTGGACTGGTCACCAGTTCATCACAAGGCTGCAATGACTAAAGGCTGTATCATTATATACACTATTATAGAAAAAAGTATTCGGACACCTGACCATTACAAAGACAGGGACTGTAATGACATATTCAATTACATATACAGAACTTTAATATGGAGTTTGTCCCCCTTTTGCAGCTGTAACAGCTTCTACACTTCTATGGGAATTTATGCCCATTCACTGAGGTCTGGCACTGATGTTGGACAAAAGGGCCTGGCTCACAATCTCTGTTCATCCCAAAGGTGCTCAGTGGAGTTGAGATCAGGGCTCTGTGTCAAGTTCTTCTCGTCAAACCATGTCTTTTATAGTCCTTGCTTTGTGCACTTGGGCACAATCATGTTGGAACAGAAAAGAGCCTTCCTCTAACTGTTGCCACAAAGTTAGAAGCATAGAATTGTCCAAAATATCTTGTATACTTGACAGGTTTGGCCATATACTTTGGTCCATTTTGGTATTTTTGTGATCGTGGCACCCAAGTGGGAAATATACAGTATATAATTTATTAGCTCTATTAATTTATAATTAAGCAATTTGACTACTTGTGAAAAAGGGATTCTGCAATGAATTCACTCAGATTATATTGCATTTCTTTCACTTTGTTCGCTCTGTGGTTCTCCTCCCTCCCCATCCTTTCTTTCTCTCCTCTGCCTCTTTAGCTAAATTCAGAACTGTGACACCAAGTGAAGGCTTTTGGCAGCGCAGCATTGTTGTGCAGAACTTGTTGGCCCTGCAGATCCCATGCTGCGCGAACCCTGGCCGCGTAGCTTGGAGATCACTGCAGATGACCCGCGTTGTTGCTAAACCTCTCGTACTTGGGAGCTTATGTGTGCACTGCTGTGTTTCTGTGCCTCTCATGTTTCTCTCAGTCCTGCCTGACCTCTGCTACGTGTGCTGCAAGTGTGCAAACATGATATTTCAGTGTTGCATTGGAACGTGTCTCCAAGGTCCATCTGATCCATGTTTATCGCTACTTTTTGCATTTATTTAGATAACAAGTCACATGTTGGATATAGCAGCAAACAAGAGCAGAGTTAGTAATTATGTTAAATTATAAACCTGACCGAGTGGTACTACTGCTTATGCACATGAAGAATTTATAATAATGTATAGTATTTCACATTAGAAATGACAGTGTAATGCAGGTACTTTGTGAGTTAAATTGGTAATTTAAACTTTGTTTTTTATTTTTACATTTGTTATTTGTCTATATCCTGCCTTTGTGTGTTACATATGACATCTGTGCACTTGTGTGTGAGTCGTTTTTAAATGCAGCCTGCATAAAGAGTTCTTTTCAAAAAGGCGCACCCCATTAATCCACGAGCTGTGTCTTGATTCAAACATGGTTTTCATGTCACTAGTGTATGCTAATGTAAAAGCTGGAAAATGCTGGTACGATAGTTTATCTGCAGGTGCAAAGCATTGTTACAAAATAGCCCACAGAGCAAAATGGCCTTCATTCATCATTGCATCATCAAATCTACATGTGATGACACTTTTGGTTCCAAAAGTCCCCAAAAAAGAAATACAGCATACATATCGCTGTTATTATATTCCAAGATTACATGTGTGCTTTATTAGAACTTTAAAGTATAAAGCAGGGCTGTCAAACTCATTTTTGTTCAGGGGCCATATACAGCACAATTTAATCTCAAGTGGGCCAGACCAGTAAAATAATAGTATAATAACCTATGAACAACAAGAACTCCTTTGTTTTACAGTTAATGAAGTATCTTTTTCACAAAACATGACATTTCTTGAGAGAAAAAAAGTGCAATTTCATTAGTATTGTACCTAAATGTACCATTTACACATGTGCGTTACAACCTACAGATCACAGTGGATCTATAAAGGCACACACATTTAGTCACAGGTATCTGGAAGTGAAGAAAATAGTATTTCACGTTACGATTAGATTCTAATTCATAACAAATTCATCCCATGGGCCGGATTGGCTCCTCTGGTGGGCCGGTTCTGGCCCGTGGGACATATTTTTTGACACCCCTGGTGTAAAGAAACATGGCTATTGAATTAAGGCAAGAAAAACGAGGAGAAAGACTACTTCCATATTGATTTATCTACATTTACATGCTATATGAACTCAAAGTGTTTTTCATTTCAGTCACACATGCATGTCATTTTGTCTAAGGTAAAATGTGTAGAATTTAGTGATAAGCTTGCAAATCATCACTAAATTTGCAAGTTTAATAGTGCTTGCAAATTTAGGTCTGAATAATCCCTCACCTTCCATATTTATGTGTCTAGAAGGAGCTACAGTGGCCTCCAGATGACATTAAAAGATTTGTATGTTCTGGGCAACTGTAAAAACATGGAGAAGACTCGCTTGTAATGTAGACATGGAGAGCTCATTCTAATCCAATGAAAACTAAATTAAAATTAGTTTCACATGATTATACAATAATGAAAACATAAACAATGAATACTTTCTATTTCATTTTAGCCAATAGATCCCCTCCTTCAATCCACCACACTAATCTTCCCAGGCCTTGAAGAGAAGCCACCATGCACCACCAAGAACAGCAAACAGTGACAATCTGCCAGAAACTGTGTTGGGGCTGTGCATACTGTATGCTCCAGGCGTTTTCCAGCTCCATCTCAAAATCTTACATCATCTATTATTCTCCTGCTCATATTGATATGAAATTTCTCCTCTCTGTGTGTGTACAAATTTATGACGACAGGAAAGCAAAGAAGAGCAAAAGAACTCAATTTGTAATTTTCTCTCCGTTCTTCCTCGACTGCAATGTATGCAAGTATTTCTTTTTTTTATTTTTATAAATCATTCTTTATCTTTGGGATGATTGTTCCTGAGGTTGAAGTCAAATATATTGTTTTTGGTGTCGCCATGCCGTCCAACTGTAACCAGTCCCCAATGTCTACATTCTAGATATTATTTCTGGCTGTCTATACTCCATCTTGGGGCACAATGGAGCCTCTTTCATTTTCAGTGTCATAATGCGATAGCACAAATTTCCCCGCGAGGCATTGCACTATTGGAAAAGCGAATAACATATGTTGTGTCTCAAACTCACCCTTCTTCTTCTTATCCCACTGGTGCAGATGACCAGTGAGTCTGCCAGTGCCAAGGGCTTAGGACAGAGAGGGAAGACAGGAAGAGGAAGAGAGTGGTCTAGAAACATGTCACTTACACTATCATTCATCTACAGAGTGAGGAGCAAACATTATATGAATCCTCCCTATCAAAACCCAGAAGAGAAGCCATAATGTATTACATTCAGAGTACCGCCACTACCAAGCATGGCACTGTAATGTACTGCCTGTATGTTTTATTGACACTGGAGGAGGAATAGTTTTTGCTCTGCCTTGAGGAACCTCCGTAAAGCTGATTATCTTTTTCCTTGGCATGACTGACTTGATGCCGCTTTCCAGGAGGGTATGCGATTGTATCTGTGTGTGTTTTTTTTTTTATTATATTAAGTTTCACTAGATGCCATGCTAATCTCTCACTCATCATTGAGCTTGCAGGGCATGCTGGCAGCTTCGTTGGAAATTTAAGAGAAAAAAAAAGCAGGACAAATATAAGCGGAGAAGAAATATATACCACAAACAGCATATCCTTACTGCAGGCTCACTTTAACACAACTGTGAGCGCTGTTTTCATGTACATCTGAGATGGATGAGGACATCTTTGACTGTCGCGTAACTTTTCATGGCTTGGCTATGCCTTGATTGCAAGATGAAGAGCAATTAAGAAAGTGAGATAAAGAGAAAGTGAAATGAAGAGCAGGCAAATGAGCCGGCGAGTGGGAAAAAGGGAGAGTCGGCGAGGGTGAGAGTGGGTTCGGATGAGGCGAGAGAGATGATGAAAAGAGTAGCCACTTGGTCCTCTGAGACTCCTTTTCTTCCCTTGCTGCCAAATTAGCCCAATTAGTCAGAGTGGCCTCTGTTCAGACTGCTGTCAAACCACGACACCATACAGCAGTGCCAGCGGTCATTCTCTCTCATTTAAGTCAGGCTTTTGACTCTCTCCACTGCCTTCTCTCCTGAGCCACCTGCACATGTCTCTGCTGAATAATTACTGTTGGTGTGCGTGTGAAGTGTGAGATTCCGTGTGTGTGTGTGTGTGTGTTTTCGTTCTTGAAAGGGAAAGACACATCTTTAAAATCAATGCACCACCTCACCAGCATGGTACCTAAGTGTCCGAATCTGAGGTGTGAGAATTTTTTCATTCCTCAGGTAAAATCCACCAAGAATCTTTTAAAGCTCGCGATCGCCGCAACACTTTTATCTTTAAACATCTGAAGAAGCAAACTTTTATACACAGCAAAGAGAAAAGAGTGTGGAAGGTGAGCAAAGTCTTGCAAAAAAAAGAGGCTCTGATAGTGGGTGTATGTTTGTGCTGATTTGGCAACACAATAACAAAGCTTCATCCAAAATAAATACATTAAAACTTGTGTAATTGTTTAGTCTGTCATGCAATGAAACAAAACTTCCAGAGAAGTAATCTCTCTCCCCCCCAACAGCACCGTCCATGACATCATTCTGTCAGTACTTACATAAATGCATTAAGTCCTTTTAGAAAACAGTCACCCCTTGTTTCCAAGATGAAGGGATCACTTATAATTTGATAGCCACATTCACCTTTCATTTCAAATCTCTGGAATTGGAGTAAAAACTGGGTTCTGATAATCACCTGCCCATGGGCCGTGTGGGAACAGAAGAAGAGGAAGTAAGAGAGAGAGTAGAGGGCTAATTGGGCAACCTTGTTGCATGAACAAACACACCTTAAGCTACATGGATGGTGGGAAGTCACTGAGAGAGCCAAAGTGCATGCATTCATCTCTTTGATTTACCCCATCAGTGTTGTATTTCACCCTGGGCCATGTCATGGGGAAGCCAAACACAGTTCTGACTGGCTGAGACGGAGGAAGAGGGAAGTCTGTTTACCAGTGTGAGTGTGTATCTAACAATTTCTCAAGGTTCCGAGGCTTTTAAATGTATGATTTGAAAACACACACAATGATGCTTGTGTGTGAAAAATGAATTAAGGCAAAACAGCACAGTAAATGACTTTGAGCTGAAATGAACTCAAAATGGATTGTGGATTTGTACAGATTGGAATGTATTGTATTAAGAATGAAATTAAAAATTACATATTTATATAGCCCAAGTTTGACTCGAAGTATAGCATATAGTCTACAATATAAGGGCTAACCAGAGAAAGCACTCTAGAGTACACCGCGAGGTTGGCGATTGTTTAAAATAAATCTTGATTCCATATCATGTCTATCAATCACAATGTGATTTCCATTATTTACCAGACAGTACAGCTTCACTGGGAAAGAATGGAAAATTATGTCGACATTTCTTCCTTGGGCCATAACGTACATCCCCAGACGATTTAATCCAAATCAGTCATTTACTTTTTGAGTTATGCTGCTCAGACAGACAAGCGGGGCCAAAGCCACAACCTCCTTGGTGGAGAAAAGTATTACTTTTGGGCTTTTGCATTATACAGTTGTAGCACTACTCGACTCAACTCTACTCTACTTGGTTTTATGCTATTCAGTTAGGGATAGTACCTGGTGAATCATGAGTCAAAATCCACAAATGATTGTCAGACTCACTTGACTTGGTAATTTCAAGTTCTAAGAGTAGGGTAAATTCAAATTTTTAATAAATAAATAAATAATTGCTTTGTTAGAAGTGCAGTGTAAACATTAAATGAATAGCTGTACTGTTTAATAAGTAGAAATAAGTGAAAATAATTAGAAAGTGATAAATGATTGACCATGTGTTTCTGTTTAGAACTGGTGTTTACTATTTGTGACAGCACATTGAATGCAACACACAAGCTATTGTAGCCATCCATGGTGGATGCCATCCTTTATTATAAGAACTGAAAATCTATGATATTCATAACTGCTGTTGATAACTCATTATGTGTGTGACTTGAGTGTATCTGTGCACCAGTGTGCATTTATGGACCTGATGCTCCTCTTCCAAAGAGAAATCATTTGGTTGCAGAAAGAGTGCCATGCAGTGGCAGTTTGAATCAATCCAAGCTAGTTCTCGGGAGAGTCGTATGAAACAAATTTATTGTTGGCAGTTTACCTATCTGGGGTTCCAGCAATACATCTGCCTCATTTGAAACTGACTGGATGTTCATTTGTCAGGGAAATGTTATTGACACAGTAACACCATGCAAACAAGAACAAATGACACCACTGTCTTTTAGAATCAAACACTGAAATATTAATTCTTCCCATATCAATGTGCTCTGCTCCCATTTTACTTTGCTGGAGGGGATGGGGTGAACCACCTCTTAGGCCCCTCTGGCCACCTCTTAACCCCAGCTCTAGTGTGTGTCAGGCTGCTCCAGGAGCTGCCAGGCGCTTCCAAAAGCCCACCGACTAATTAGGCCCTCTGCATGGGCTTGATAAGAAGGGCTCACCAGCGATGGAGAATCAACAGAGCCCTACTGAGCGGCCAAATGAGCCGGGCATGGAGACGAATGAACAGACAGATGGCTGCTGGCTAACTGGTGGGCAGGGGCGGTGCACGGCTGTGGAGGAGACCCAGGGGCCATGGGGGCTGGGTGAAAACACTTGAGGTAACCAATACATTTGGTGCCATCCAAATACAAAGAAAATTATATAAACATTTAAAGGAAGCGATAGAAAAATTATGTATGGTGCAAGTATGCATTGGCATGGAAACTGGTGTGTTTATGGGACTGGGGGCATCAGTTCTAATTAACCTCTTGTTTACCCTTAACATGGTATTATTTATTAGTTTTACCTGAGGCATTTTTGAAGACAGAGACCTCTAACCTTCCTGTTGCATATCGACATTGGTAATTACAATTATTCACTAGAGGATTTACATTTACATTTACATTACATTACATTAGCTTAATTTCAAAGTTGACCCGGAATCCACTTGTAATATCTGTGTAATAATCAATTAAAATACTGAACCTTCTGTGACATCTTTTTGTAATGCAAGTGTTTTATGCAGACCAAAGCTTCCCTTATAGACTACACGAAGACACAGACACACGATTCATGCACTTGTGCCTATTTGCTCGAGGACAGTTTGTTTGCCTCAGCAGATTCCCTCAAAACTACACAGATTGCTGCAGTGTGTGTGTGTGTGCCTTTGTGCTTATGTAGGTTAGCATGATGGCTTACATCTACCTGGATGATTTACCAGAAGCTTCCTCCTCAGTTGTGCTTTGACAAACCTTTGACTTTGGAAATCAGCTCGTTTAACCCCTAATCAGCCAAAACATCCTAAACAATTGATATATTTAAATATGTGATATAACATAAAAATACCAAAATTATATTTCATTTTTCAACATAGTTGTAGAACTAATATGATGCATTTTGACATCATCCACACATATGGAGGATCCAGCTTTGACTTTTGGGACACAGCTTGTATCTTTACCCTTTGAAGACTTAGCTGAGTTCCCCCCCACTTTCCTTACTCTTCCTACACTTTTGGTGCTTTTCCATTATACAATTCTAGCACTACTCAGCTCGTCTCTACGCGGTTTTGTATCGGACACGTCGTTTTCCATTACTTCAGTAGTCGTAGCATTGCTGCAAGGAAATGCCTTGACGTCATTTTACACACAAATTAGTGACGAGCAAAGCAGTTATTTTTGATGTACTGAATCATTAGAATCAGCTAATTAAAAAGATTAGTTCAGTACTTCCTGCATGACCGAAGTGCAGACACCGCGTGACACAGTCACTGAATTATAATACAGCTGAACAGGTTGTGATTCTGCATGGTGATCTCTGGCTTTAGGTAGTGTTGTCACTACATACCGAACTCCTCTGTTAAATATTGAGATTTTAGAAATGTCCTTGCTAAATGTTGGAGGTTAATGCATGTTTGCAGGATTTTTAAGTCTCTTTAGCTGATCTACACTTCGCCATTGTTTGGTTTGATTCTTGTGTGGGACGTCGCGCTCATGATTCTTCCAGTGGCGACACTCTCTGACCAATCAGCGGCCTTCAGTCTGTCGACGTCACATTTTAGTATTGAGTTAGCTCACTTGGAGGTACTATGGCTAATGGAAAAACAACAAATGAGTAGAGCCGAGTCATGCTAGAACTGTATGGTGGAAAACTGCAATTTGTCTTGTTCAATACTGTACTGCAATGATGTTCCTGTTGTCATTGTTGGATAAAAGTAACTGCTAAATGACTAAATCCATCTATTTAATGAACAGTTCAGTTTTCAAATGACTTGTACCCATTGATTATGTTGTACTATATATACATTTATAGTAGAGATGTAGAGTAAAGATGGTGTCAGCTCTTTTTTTAAATTATGGAGCTGTTTTCGGTGTTCCACTGTTAAGCCATGGAACTCTGTGTGTGTGTGTGTGTGTGTGTGTGTGTGTGTGTGTAAGATCCACTTAAACCTTCCCATTAGCAGCCCTCCATGCAACACCCACCCAGACAACCCACAGTTCTCATTTTCAGTAATAGAATAGGTTCAATGTCTCTTAACTTCGACAAACACTGGAGATGAACATGCCCTTTGTTGGATGCTTTTATCAACAGTCGCTACATTACATTGAGCATGGGTGGGCCCACAGGGAATCGTTTCTCCTTTTCTTCCTTTTTATTCATTCTGAGATGAGTGACTCAAGATCTGTATCAGCCTGTGAATGAGCGCTGCGACTCAGCAGTCTGAATATACTTACATACTACAGAGGAGAGATGCTCAGGGGAAATTATTCCAGGTGCTGTAGTTTGATAATTGTCTTGTACTTCTATAAAACCACACTGCATGCAGATTTAAATGTTAAACCCTGAAATAGATAGAAAAATCCTCTTGTACTTATTAACATAAAGACATGCACTCTTACTTAGCAGTTTAGGAGCACCGGAGTAATACTGCACTGGGTCGGTCTCCTTTTGCTCTCAAAACAAACTCCATTCTGCATGATATTGAACCTATCCCTTTGGGACTGTGGTTCATTGATGGACAGAAACAATAATACACATTTAACACTTATTGTGGTAATCTTACCTAATCTTTGGAGATTAGGTAAATTTGGTAAAATGGGTTAGGGTTATAAGGGGTATAAATTGTGGCCATAAATTGATGCAAACAATTCTCAGATTTGCCATGAAAGACTGCTACCACGGTTACACTGCCAGCAGCAGCCTGGACAGTTAACACAGGACATGTTGGGTTCATGGATCAATGATTTTGAAGTCAAACTTCAACTGCAGGAACCAGCAGACAGAACTATTCCCACCAATCTATCGAACTAGTCCAGTTTTGGTGTGCTCCACTGTCAGATTTCTCTTTCTGGCTGATTGAAACCCTGAGTCAAAGTTTGACATGATGCTTCCCTGCTTTCCACAGTAGTCAGAGTTACTTTGTACGATATTCTATAGCTTTTCTGAGTAAACTCTGTCACATTATGTGTGGTAATATCAATGAAATTGCATTGTCCGCATGTATCATTGATTTGCATTGAATTGCATGAATAAGCAGGTGCAGCTGTGCCCCTAATAAAGTTCTTGATATTTGTAGACACATTTTATTTATTTTTTTCTTGATTTTAAGGATAGTTATAAAGCCAGTGTGTGTTGTTGGTCCATTCCAGCTCTCCTTGGAAACCTTCTGGTCCAGGCAGTTTAAATTGGTCCTGCTGAAAGGCCCTTGGCACTGATGCTACCAGGCCAGAGTCTTTTCCAGACTTATAAGATCATGTTCCACTTTTGGGAAGCTTGTTTTTCGTCTCTCTACCTTCCATCCAAGAGGCTCTGTATGTCTCGGCAGGAAAAGTCATTGCCAGGTATCCATCTCAAAAATATTTTAAGTCCGGCCAGCATTCATTAGCTGCTTGACCTGTCGTCTCTTGTGATTTGTCTCTCAAAGGCAGCTTGATTTTTAAGTAACAGAACAAATGCCAGCTATTCTTTCGTTGTGAGGCTAAAGGACGTCTCTTGTTCCAGCTAATCACTAGTCTCTGTATAGAAAAGGTCTTTGTGGCCACCTGAGTGCACACATTTAAGATCCAAAATACGCTGAACTGGATCCCTAACTGCAGTAACTAACTATAAAGCATCAAAGTTAGTTGTCAGATATAATATAGTGGTATAGCAGCAAGTCCAACAAGTGAACAACAGCCTTGAATCCATTCAGTTGTTACTGGAAGACATAAAGAGTAAAGCATTGTGTAATGCAGCCAAAATGTATTGAGATTTATTCAAAATAAATGAGCACATTTGAGTTTCTCTGTCTCTTCATGTTTACCAACTGTTAGAAGTTTGACCTGTGGCATACTACTGCATGAAAACATCAATCTAAACCTAGTCCATCGCTGACAATGGATAAGTGCTGAACATTTCATATAAATAAATACATACACAACCCAGCAAGGGCCCATAAAGATGTAAATATGCAAAAAGCATTGCACATTAAGTACACAGTTTATGGAATTTTACCCTTGCCACATATGAAAAATGAGGCCCATGCATGAATTTACAATTCAGATGGGTTTCCTTAGGGATGCCCATTTAAGATGAATTGGTATAATATATTTGTTGTCTTTTCCGCTCACTACTGCCATTGAACATCATTAAGTAATGCGCATTCACTGGTGGAAGCAGAGCTCATGTTTATCATCATTTATTTGGCAAGGAGTCGTTAGCCCGGGCCTTGGGTCGACTCCGTTGTGAACTCCTGTAATGCAGTACGACCACCAGCGTGTTCCAGCCCACTCCGCTCCTCGTGTGATCATCTATCATAACAGTTTTACATGCAAAAGATGAAGGAAGAAGAATATTACCAGCCCCATGCTTAAAGAGGGGGTGTATGTAGAGTGGGCATGGACGTGCACATATTTATGCATCTTGTGTACGATGGCGTTTGAACATTTGCCTAACAACCATGCATACATACCAAGCTCATTTATACGTCAGTTGGACACCAGAGACTGAGCGGCCATATTGATACAGGGAGCGACGCGTCCACACTGAGCGGATCCCTCCTGCCTGCTGTGAAGGATTATGAGAGTCATTTTCCAGGGTCTTGAGAAGAGGTCTACATGGGACTCAACAATCCCTGTTTTAACACCATTATATAGCTCCCTGTGGGGTGCACAGAAAAAACCATCCATCATGTTTTGGGGGGAAAGAGGGAAATGAGGACGGCAGCGTCTGTGAATATTCTTTCTGTTTTCAAGCATTTCTGTTGCTTACTTACCGTGTGCGTGTACCGTGTTTTTCCAATCCTACAATTTGAATTCATATTGTTTACCCGACATTGTCTCACATCTGTCTTGGTGCGACACAATTTTACTGCGATCTGTTCATATTCGTGACAAAATGGCAGAACAAATACACTCACGAGGTTATAATATGTACTAATGTTTTATGTTTTTGTGCAGGGGAAACTGCATATTTGCTCTTGTTGGATTATGATTATTGAGATTAGCAAGATACATACAAGGCAAACTCTGGAGTCTAACACTGCCCTGGAGCAAAAGAGACAAAAAAAGGCTCCTTTTTTTTGTACCATGTTGTTTTGTCACAGGCGTAGTTTGAAAATAGTTTCTGACTCCGGATAATGGGGAGACTCATTTGACATGGCACCACATGTTCAATAACACCCTCCCCCCCTCCATCCACACTACTTTTTTACACCACTTGTGCTCATAATTGAATTAGACATTTAAGACTATTATGATTCTGCAATTAGAGATGATTTAATTACCTTTTTTTATCACAAGGCTCTTTAATTTAAGCAGCCAAGAGTCATTATAATCCAAAGAAGAGAGCGAATGCTATTACTCAAGCTCGCATCAAGTAATTCATATATGTATATATGTATGTATATATGTATGTCTATATGTATGTATATATATATATATGTGTTTATTAATGACTACTTTCGTAGCCAAAAATTGCATCATAAAGTCTCTTTAGCTTACGTGTAAACAAAGGATTTCCTTGTATGCTAAATATTAAAGGAATATTTTAAAATTTGGAGGAGACTGATGCTATTCTTAGATTAAACTGTTTAGCAGACATTTAGCTTAATATAGGAAAGAAATGAACTGCCAATAAGAAATGGTCACAATACAGGATAAGTATGTGTGGTTTTTATAATACACATTTCAAATGCGTTAAATAACTGACACATAACTTTTAGTTAACTGCTGTGTGTAACGTAGGAACCTCGTGATCAAGAAATGTAATTAAAAAAAAAAGATATGTGAATGTTCAGTTTGATTATGATTTAAAAATATGAAACGTTTCCGTGACACATTAAGTGTCTTTGTGTCAGAAAACCTTTCCTTTTTTTACAGACTTAAGTACTTTTATGGACCTTTCACAGAATGCAGGTTAATCCCTGACATGTCCTCACACACACACACACACACATACAAACACTTTCTTTTCATTGTTCATTTCTTTCCTCCTGTCCTCCCCCTCTTTTTCTGCTCTCCCCTTCCTTTTTCCCCCGTCCCTGGCCCGCCACACGGTTTCTCCCATAGTGCGTAATGTGAATGGACTCCTGGGTGTTGTGGCCCCCTTCCGAGCCTTGCAGGCAAATTTGCGGCAGCCACTCTGATGGGGGCAGTGCACACGGAGTCCACAGCAGTTTGCCGGGGCAAAGAAGAGAGCGATGTGAAAGGATGATGATGGGTTTTGTCTTGGACTTCGAGGATTGTATCGCCGCGTACAGAGAACGGCAGCGCAAGGAGCAAAGCTACGTTGGTCAAGACAGAGTACTTTTGACAGTGCTTTGTTTTGAATCCACAAGGACTTGTCATATGCCTCAAATCGTTTGCTCTCACTGTGCTGTAGCTTCATGCTCCACCGTGAGCTGAGACAGGGCCCTGCTGTCTTCTGAGGGTGTGTGTCACACAAGTGTGTGCATGCCAAGACGACTGGCGTTCCATTTATGTTTATTTTTTGCAGTGCATATGTGCGCGTATGTGTGTGATGGCAAGCACAAATGCCAACATCCGACAGTGCTGTGTCTTGCTTCACTGTCTCTCCACAGGAAAACATGATAAACAAATGCAAATATTAAATAACTTGCAATAGTTCAGTCAATCATTTGACTAAAGCACATGAAATAAGCAAATTTACCCCTGAGTTGACTTCCTTAAAGGCCTCACTACACTTTACCCAAGTTGTTGACGTGATTCACTCACATATAGCACTCATATGATTTATAGTACAGGTCTCATGCATATCTAATTTTATTCTGTCTTACCATAAGCACAGGGTCCATGCATAATCATTGTAGACGTGGCTGGGGAAATGTATTGTAATTTGAGTGCATTATGGCCACTGTCGATCTATAGATATCAATGCAGCTGACGGCAGTTATGTGATATATTTTGCAGATTTTTCTTCCATCTAAAAAATGGAATTTGTCTCACAAATTTGTCAGCACTTGTGCATCTTTTAAAAATAAAACAATGTATAATCTAGATTTTCAAAACATGAAACAGGTAATCAGTTAAGTAAACGTTTGCATGCAGGAGAAACTTTGAGTGACTTAGAAACACTTCTCAATCAGCTAAAGCTAATTATTTAAAGAAAAATTGAAAAATCGGATCAGTAAATTGGCCCAAATAGTTAAATAGAGTGTATGTATGTGTGTTGTATTAAAAACCAAGACTTCATGATGCAGCCAGTTTTGAAATAAGTCACTTCTCAAAGCTTCTAATTGCTAGAGCATGGCCGCAGCATTTCATGCCACATTAGTCTGGGTTTAAACCAAATCTACCTCTATTAATGTTTTATGCTTAATTTCATGGAGGTGAGGACTGACTGCTGCTGCTTGGGCACCAGAATTATTACCTGGCAGCAGTGGGTGGCATTGGATGACATGGGTGAGTGAGTATAGTGCACGTTTAAACCTGCACGCACAGTGTGAATCTGCGGAGACGTCGCCCTTCAGCACATTAGTGATAGAAGGCATTTTAACAGTTTTTTAATGTATGTGTGATGTTTAAGACACAGTACATTGATTAAATATGACGACGTTAAATAAATGATATCATTGTGCATATATAGATATAGAAGTGCATATGTCGTCTGCTTTAAATATGAAAAATAAAAAGAGGATTGCTTAATTTTGATTTTAAAGGTACACTAAGGGCCAGAAATACAGGCCGTGATAAAACAACATTAACTATGCATGGGAAATAAAGGTGAAATAAAGGCCACTGTTGGTCATAATTTAAGAAAATTGCTCTCCAACTTAGTTAAAACAACCATATGACCCGTAAATGTCTTTAAATTTTATTTTCACTTCCAAATGACACTAAAAAACGAGCATAGAGCATGCAGACAAACACTCCTGTCTTGATAGTGAAGCCTACATTAATCTTGTCCCTGCTCGTGTCATCATCTTCAAGGTTGTCTAATGACTTGAAACAAAGGCAGCGCTCGGTTCTTAATGTGGACCTACTGGGATCACTCACATACTTGAACACCAGGCTGTCCACTCATTAGTCCACTCATCACTTTTCATGTCAGCGATCCCGTCCACCGTTGTAAATCCTCGTCCGTTGAAAAGCTGTTTTTTTTCTTCCAATGAAAATAAATTTAGTTTAGATTTAGTTTTTGTTGTTTGATTAAAACATTTGTCATTTGTGTTCCCTTTTGTGCCATAATATTCAACCATATTTTTCTTACTGTCATGCGTATAAAAAAGAAAAGAAAAAGAAAACTCTTATTGATCCAGTCGCTCTTCAGGCGAACTTGTCACCCCTATGTTACCTTTGAGATTTGCCCCCCTTCATCAGGCCATGGCACTTTTTCAGGCTGCATTATTCCATTTAAACTTCAGTCCTATTTATGGCCTATCCTATCCTCCAGCCCGCCCGGGGCTATCGAACTATTCATCCAACAGACTTCGTGTAACCCTGTCATAAAAGCCTCTTCCGGGATGTGTGCTGTAAATGTGTGTATTTGTGAGTGTAGAACACATGAAAGGTGTGTGATTGTGGAAAAAGATAAATGAGAACCAAATGGTTTTTAAGTCTGTGTGTATGCTTGTGTTGGTAGATCTTTGCACACAGCACCTGCTCATTCAAGTCAGAGTTCCTTGATAATCATAAGCCTCAGTTCTCTTCATCCTTACAGCCCCTTGTGTTTCCTCCGTTTTGACACACCCAAGCATTTAAAGTGATAGCACAGGTTTTTTGACAATGTGGTTGCTCACTGGTGCCTCATGTGGTAAGTTTGTGTCACTTGGGTATCTGAGCAAAAGCCTTGGTGAAAATCAAGAACTTTGAACTTTGGAGGGCAGCAGTCCATCTCAGTGTTCAGCCTGTTGAAAGTCATTAGAAGGTCATCTAAAGGTGGAGTAAAGCTGTTGACTTATTAAGATATTATGGACTTGGCATATATTGTAGCTAAGGCTTTTGTCAAGTGTCAAGTATAGTACTTCCCTTTGCATGTCTCAGGAAAAAGGGGTTCTACAGCTAGATTTTCATTTTCAAAGACTTAGTCAAGTGAGTGTTGGGAGTCATTCCACTCTGGTGACCTGGTGTGAGCGTGACCCCCACCTTTCACACTATGTCAGCTGGGATTGGCACCAGCAGCCACCTTCCTCAAGAAAGAACTGTAACATGATATTTCAGAATGTTTTCAGAATTTTCCAGTCAGGTTTTTAGGCACAAATCAAAAATATGGATAAAAACAGGCGGATTGAAACTCACCCTATGTTTTCAGTACTTCATACAACACAACAATTTAAACTTTTTATCCTCCACATGAGGGTCATGGTTCTGCTGGTGCCAATCCCAGCTGACATAGGGCGAAAGGCAGGGTACACCCAGGACATCTTCACTCTCACACTCACACCTATGGTCATTTTAGAGTGTTCAGTGAACCTCTGCATGTAGGTGGACACGTGGGAGGACCTGGAGCAAAACAGAACAGAAAGAAAAGCTTGCTTGCTGTCAAGACATGAGGCAATAGACGTGTTTCAGGGATCAGATGAAGGAAGGACATGTGCATTCAGGCAGAGGAAGTAGAAGTCCAAAGAAAATTAGAGAAAGAATGAGTGAGCAAAACTGATCAACAAGGACTGATGCCGTTCATTGTTTTTTTTAGAAAGAGAGGGAGAGGTTGAACATGAGCTGTCAACTCATGGCTGAACAGATTTTCCCCTCCAACTTTCTCTCTCATCCCAATTTGTGCCCTGGTGGAACCTCCTGGATCAGCAGAAACGGGGGAAGTTTGGATAAAAGATATGCCCATCACCATCCTCTTCTCCCCTGTTTTTTTGTTATTGCTCGTTGTTGTTTCATCCTTGTCTTTTACGAGGTGTCTCCCACCAATCCTTGTCTGGGGGATGCTCCTAATGGGCCACTGCAGCGATGTTTCAGGCAAGGCTCTTTGGTGTATCAGTGCAGAGGGGAGCGGGTGATGCAGAAAGACGGGCAAGATAAGGGATAATGTGAGACAGATTGACAACCACAAGAAGGCATTAGGCAAATGGCATCATTAAAAAGTGCAGTTACCTGCGCCAGGCTTCATGTGGCATCAGATGAGAGAGGAAGAGTGAGAGGGTGAAAGCATGGAAACACACCGGGGCTTTGCGCCCCCAGCTTTGCTGCTCTGGTAATTTTGATCTTCTTGCTCTTTTGTTTTAATACATTTCACCACTTGACTTTCAGGCTTGATCATGAGACGGAGACCAGGGAAGAGGGGCTCTTTGATGCCATGAGTGCACGGGCGTGTGTGTGTGTGCGTGTGTGCGCACATGTTCTGTTGAAATACAGATAATCTTTTGACGAACAATTTAAATAAACAGCTAAAAATATTACAAAGACATAAGAAGCTTTTGTGGGCTCGTATGTTGGATGTTGGACGAGGAAGACAACAATCTTGACTTTTGATTGAAGGTCAGCGTTCAAGATCAATTGTAGTGGAGTATTCATACAGACATGTCAGACACAAGATTAAAAGCATGAACAGGTAATTGATCAGTCACTTCGTGGAGCCTTGAAGCCATGTCAAATATTTGAAACTACACAATAAGTTTAGCATCATCTTTCAAATGAGATCAGGCCACAACATTCAAACCTGTTACTGCTTTTAATATTGCTGCTGATAGGTGTGTGTGTGTGTGTGCGTGTGCGCTGTGATGTGTTGATGTGTGTGTGTTCTCGGTGTGTATGACTGTCCTCTGATGTTGCTCTTTGTAAATTACAACACAGACAACCAAGGAGAAAAAAAGGAATGTGAAATCACTTGACTGCAGAGATTCCTGCTGGGGTGCTTCTGGCAGCTACACACACACACACACACACACACACACACACAAGGTGCGTGTCTGCGACTTCAGAGAACTACACTGATTTACGGTCATTTCCTTGAGTCTTTCTGTTACCTTAACACCTAACATTATCTCTATTCTTATCCTAAACTAATCGAACCTTAACATTACACTAAAGTAAAAAGGTCTTCACCTTTTAAAAATCAATGATTCATGTGATGGTTTTTTTCTTGTAAGACAGATAACGTCCTGCGATATAGAAATAAAGAAATTGAGGTTCTTATACCGAGAGCACCTATCCAAGCATGCACGCACATACACACACATGGAGGCACATGTGCGTGTTCAGTATTTAATGTTAAGTCCACTGTTTTTATGAAATATCACCACTGAATTATAACATATATAAACATACACACACAAACTAAGTAGATAAAGTATATGATGTAAATTTGTATGCAGTTACAAATGAAATGCCTGGTGTTAAAACACGGCAGTCGTACATGTAGTACACTGCTATAGCAAAGTCATTTGGTTAAACCATTTTGGTCCAGACAGGAATATTTCAATGGGATGGATTGGGATGAAAATTAGTGCAGACATTCATGATGCCCAGAGGATGCATCCTAATGACTCTGTTGAACCCCTTATTTTCCTCTCGTGCTGTGAGCAGGTCAGATTTGATTCTTGGACTGTGAGAAGCCTCAACATCAGACACATGAAATGGCTCCACATTTGGTGCAACTACGTTCCCTCCGATTAAATAAGTTAGTAGTTAAGACTGGATACTAAAGGACGTCATCCTCAGCATTTCCCCCTCAAAACGATTATGTGCTTAAAGTACAGCCTCGCAGAGCTACAACCGTAGATATTATATTAGCAGATAATGACATCACTACAGATGAATCACAATAATCTTCAGCGCGGAAGATAACGACTGATGAATCCAGAGTAAACAAATTTACCAAATTGTAGGGTATTAGCTTTTATTCACTTGTTATCGTGTAAGGATGGCCATTTAAATTAAATTAACAACATAGGTGTAATAAGTTACCAGTATTGATGTTTTGTGTGTGTGTGTGTGTGTGTGTGTCTGTGTCACTTCCATAGGTCTGCACTTGCAGATTAAACTATTTTCTCATTCCTAACACAAATTGGATTCCGGCACTGAGTGTAGTCCAGGACGGCAGAAATGCTCCCCTCGTGATTGTCACAGGCCGACGACTTGCTTGTTCCCGGGTGCAACAGACCAATGAATGAATAATGAAATAAATAAAATTGATGCTCTGCACATGTTTCAAATCCATAAACCTATCTAATCGGCTCGCTGGAGAAATGGAAAGCAGTTGAGGGCTCACGTTCGCAGCGTTCCGCCATTATGTAAATTGAGGCCAATCAAACTGCCGCCATGGAAAAGCTTTGTAATAGAGCGTTGATTAGCTAGGCAGCTTTGAATCAGCCATAAAAAGAGTCATATAAATGGGTAAATTCAGCCTGGCATAATTTAGCCCAGTGAACTTAATATGACTCTGAAGTCACACTGTGTTATACATATGCACATTATGGTAACTGTGAATGCTCAGCTGAAGTTTATCTCTCATCTTTGATGTCATTAACGGATTGGACGTGGTTCTCACTTCAGTCTTTACAACAAAAAAAGTGTCCCCGAACATTTTTGAGTCTTCTGTTACATGAACGCAGGGACCACTCGCTGATGAGTGACAAAATTTGAACGGCAGTGAATGTTTTTCATGCGCTCATCACTTTCACTCTGTGTTTATTCAACTCTTTTCTCTGCCCTTGTTTGTTTTGCAGCGTCCCTTCCAGAGTCAAAGATAGGTCTGGCCTGTTTTGTGTGTCCTTGTGTGTCGCTCCGTCTCTGCCAAAGACATGTCCATGACTAGAAATAGGTGAGTGAGCACTTCCTCCGTAGTTGTGTCCCCTCTGACTTGCTGTTGTCCTATTTAGTGTTGTTAGCCAATGATATCACTCTGGCGTTTCCCCTTGGTAACGGTAAATTGCTGTTTCTTCCGACCTTGTTGCTCACACAGCCAGGTTTCACTTAACAGTTTGGCCTTCTGTGGATGTCCCCCTCTCCTTGTTTGTGTCTCTGCTAGAGGAGGCAGTGAGGTTAATTTATACTTGTGTACGCGAGTATCACAGTAATGATGCACCAAGTACACTGAGTGGTGTTGCAGCAAAGTGTGTCGTTCCTTTTTTTTTTTCTTTTTCTTTAAAAGCATCAATAATGTCATTGTCTCCCCAGTGAATTATGTAGTGGACAGTTCAGCAGGTGGACGGCATGTCTAACTTTCATGAAGGAGACCGTTTGGGGGTCAGGTCTTGTCACAGTTTTGATTTTGAAGTGCCACCACAAACTTTCTTTATTGTTAAATGTATAACCTGTCTAACTGTACACACATGAAAACAAACGGTGTGAAAATCAGTTACCGACCACTTTAATCACAAATAAGCTGAGTTTGAGTTACATAGGAGCCGAGCCGAGTCTGGGGGTCGCTTAAACCTAACCAACAACCATTAATGCAGTTTCCATTGCATCGCAATCATTTACATAAAGGCGATAAACAGTCGAACAGAAACCTGTTTTCCAACCAGCAGTGTAAACACGGGCCCCGATGCACGCTACTAATAATGAAGCAAACAAAAACACACACAGTACATATTAAACCATGTGGATTTTACTTCAGCTATTGTATTAGTACAAGTAGAGAGGACAAAAAGGAAAACTGATCAGAACAGGGCTCAGTGTTACCATGGTGCTGCACGCCAAAACAATGCACTATGTCACAAGCCTGCGAAACAAGAAACCACATTAACATAATTGAGATTTATTTCTTGTTTTTTTTATCTCACTGCATTATATATTAACAAGAAATGTTTTTATTGGACCTATTTTGTGGACTTAATGTAGTTATGTATTATAGCCACTGGGGGGGCACTGTGCCAGTGTGTTGCCTCCATCTGTCTTGACAAAGAAAAAAAAAATGAAGCGTGAAGCGTGCAAATGTCGCTGGGTGACACGAGATCTAACATAATGAGGTGAGCTGATAGGTGTAATTAGTGCTGTGTGAACTCATTTGTCAATGGTTTAAATGTAGCGGACATACATTTGTTATAGTTACAGTGTAGTTTGTGACAGGACAATGTACAAAGACGTGATACCACTTTTACGATGCACGTAATGGAAAATAAAAGTGTATACCCCAAAGAGCACAAACGATACGCAATTTAAAGACATTTATTGCCGCCCGTAATTGAAAAGAACGGAACTGAAATTCATCTATGTTAAACTTAATTTACACTCATTTTAAAAGCCAATAACACTGTGTCTTTCCATACTTATACTCATCCACAGACATTTAGACTATTTTAATGATTAATACAACATGGAATGCAGAGTTCATTTCAGGGTCTTCTGTGGCAGAGCTTTTCAAAAATAATACTATTATTATTATTATAACTATTAAATGAGATTTCATTTACTATTTGTACTCGGACGCCTCATACATTTACAATTGTTATAGTCCATCACTCCCAAACTGAGGCAGACTAGCAGGTAGAGTGCTGAAATATCTGGAATCCTTTCTTTTTTGCGTTCACCCTTCATCTCTACGTCATGCTTTATTTCAACACGATGCATGTGTACGGCCACTTTGTATGGCTTGTGCATGTCTGCAGGCGGCACACCTTGCTGTACACATATTATTTGGTCTAATGGCAACAGACCCAGAGGACAAAAGAAATCACACTCACACACAAATACATATTTGCCTCCTGAGGTTCCCTCTCCTGTCGTTCATCTTTTATTCAAAAGTGCTGAGCATAAGTAAAAGAATTGGACAATCCAGTCAAAGTGACGAGAGGGAGGGTGAGGTTTTTCCCCACTTGTCTCCGCCTGCTATAAGCAAGAGGGATCTCCTATCTTGGTTTTAGAGAAGTGTTTACCAATGTTTCATTCATTAAGCATCAGCAGCCACAGGAGGGACATCATCCATCTGCCAAAGTGGATGTTATTATCACCTTAAATCACTTCACAGTGTACCTGCGTTGTTGGCAGTCGCAGGCCAAGGGAGGCCAGCCCCCGTTAGCCCCCAGGGGAGAGATGCTGTCACTCTCTCCCTACCTCCGTTTCTCTCTTTCTCTCTCTCCCCCTCCCTCACCCATTTTTTTAATCAACATTATTCTCTACTTTCTTTCTTTCGACTCAAAGCTCCAGTGTGAAACTTCTGTCGCCCCCCTGAGGAATTCTGCCTATTTAACAAAACGCTGCCAGCGCCTTTTTGCTTAAGTGATCCCGCACCACCCCCACCTCTCTGCTACCCAGATGTATTAAGCGTTTATCCCGTCAAAAACTGCTGAATGTCAGAGTTTTTATAGCAATAGAATTCACCTCTGAAACTTTTTGTGGGGGCTTCATGGCCTTTTTATTTTTGGCCATACTCAAACCTGTAGAGAACATCTCACTTTACTCGTGGAATGTAGCTGTTGTGTGTGTGTGTGTGTGTGTGTGTGTGAAAACGTCATGTGAGGCAGGACACGACTCTGTGTAGTTTGTGTAGTCGGTTCGACTCACACCTTGTTTCAAGGGGAACCCAACAACCTGAAACTGGGAGGGGTGAACAATCTGCATTGTTCAACTGAACGACTCTCCAGGCAGACAGGTGTCAGCCCCAAAGGTTAAATACCTGTTTTTCCCACCGAGAGGTGAAATGTCTTCAACTTTACTCAAGCAAGTCCAGTCATCAACTACTGACGAAGAAGACGTCACGGCAGTTTCATGCATCCGTGCTATAACGACCTGGTTTACGCCTTTTCTGTCAAACCACAAAAAAATGTGCATTGATACAGCATTTTATTATTGCAAATAAATGGTGGAGACGTTAGTCATTTTCATCAGAAAACAAATTAAACATCACTCCCACTGTTAATTGAAAGTTTCAGACAAGTCAGCAGATATTACTGTAACAGCTTGGGTTTATGTGTATTGCAATTTTTTATTTTTTTTTGCCACAGCAGGAGCAGAGAATGTTGTGCTTAATGTCTGAGCAGCACATCCAGATGCTCGTTATTACTTCTTATGATGTGCATGGTATTTTTTTTTCGATGTGCATCTGAATTTTCAGAGTTCAGTCGATAGCATTAGCTACAGTAGCTCAGCACAGTAACAGCATTCAATTATATTTAAAGGAGAAATATCTTCATTGTTTGTTTTGTCACAGAGTCTTGGTCCGAGGCTTGAAACTGCAAATGCTAATTCTGCACTTTTTAGACCCACTCGTAGGGGGACGGGACCTCATTCCCAGAATGTAAACAGTGTCCGCCATCTTTGCTAAATGTTACGCTAACAGGACCAAGTGTCACTGGGGGGCACGTAATAAAGAAAAGAATGACGATATTTCTCTACTCAGGGGAAACTGAGGTTGGAAAGCACAATTTTTCAAAAATACTACCCCTATTCTATTAATACAAAGCTAAATGCAAAATGGTGAAGTATTCCTTTAAGAGTTATGCACCGCAGCTTTTAGGAATTTCCTATGCATCTTTGCATCAGGGCTGACAGTTGTCCTTCCAGGGCCAGTGTGCTTTGTCTCAGCTCTCGAGGAATCACTCACATGTACCCACACCCTCTTTCCCTCCATCTCCAGTCTCTTCGTCCCTCTATTTATCTCTGCCTCCGTCTCTCCCTCCTTCAGTTTTTGCTGCTCAGCACAGCAATTATTGCCCCAACTCGCTTTGCAATGACCTCTGAGATGATTAAGTGAGATTACCTGTACGGTACGCGTGTCACGCTGTGCATGTGTGTGTGCGTAGGATACAGTAGCCAGTCGTCTTTAGCCACAGGGCAGGTGAGCCCCTACAGTGTCTGTATGGTTGGCTGGATGCTTACAGTATTTCACAGTGATTTGTAGCCTGGCATACAAATGCCGCACTTATCATCTGAGGATGAAATGAACAGATTGGAGGGGAAAAGAAAACAAAAGGTGTCAAAGTGGAATTGAGTAGTCTCTTGTGTTCACTTACCTCGGACAGATAATCACTTTACACAATCTGCACGAGCATATGTACAGTTAAATGTGGCTCAAGTCCAATTTAGTATATGTTCAGTAAGACAGAAGAGAAAATGGAATGGATATAACTGTGCAAAACACAAAAGTCCTTCTACACGCTCCAATTTAAAGGCCCTTTCCTGTTGGTTCCCCACTTTCATTACGATATGCCTCTCATTAGGTGTCCGTTGCTCAGCACCACCTCCGGGTGGAACTTGCACTAATGAGGACACTACATCTAATGAACATCCTCCTCCCTCTGTCCTTAATTACAGAGCTGTGCCTCTCCGCAAGCCGAGAGGTGCAGGAGGAAAAAAAAATCCCCACTGAAACAAAAGTGCGACAAACCACCTCGTCCCCGAGAGCCGAAACAGCCGAGACGTGTCCGTGTCCGCTGCTCTGCCATGCCATGTTTGGAGGGCGCAGCATTAAGGCTACATGTTTGTGTTGTCGTGTTGGGAAGCGGGTGTTTGTTCATTACTCCGTGAGCTCGGCTATTGTTTGATATTAGATGAAATGAACTTGGTGGACTGGTGATTAAACACGCAGTTACATGACTGTGCGTGAAGCACAGTGATGTGCATGGATAATAGAGCTTAACAAGGAATATAATGACAAATACACGGCACACGCTGATGCAACCTCTACACTATAGTGGCTGTTTTCATCCTACAAAGTTCCTCTAATTTTCTTCTTTAAAGAAAGGAAACATTTTGCAGTTTAAATTCTATTTGGCCTTGTGAGTTTAATGATGAAATGTTGCTACACCACGGGTTTCTCTCCAAGATTAGATTTATGTTGCGTAACTCTACGTTTAAGATTCAGGTTTCTCTGTAAAATGGGACAGCGATTGACAAGCCTCATCATCCGGAGCTCCTTCTGTAGCTGCTCCATGCTTTATTTGCAAATGAACACACTGTAAAATAAACGCATACTGGCATTTATATGACACTGAAGGGGCGTAAAACAATATAGCACGATGGTTAATAATACCTTCAGTGACGCGTGATGGCTCTGTCACTTTTCCTTTTTAACTGGATTTCCAGACATGAGTTTTGTTTTATTAAAATCAAAGTGTATTGTACGAGCCTGTTGATATATGTTACACAACACAACACGCACATTTAGAAAAGTCTTTCTGTGACTATCTGAGAATTCCTTCACAAAGTGTGTAGATTACAATCATGCCTTCTTTTAATTAACCCATTCAACTGTTTAACTCTTCCCAAGCCCTTGAAAGGATGATGTGAAGCTGAACCTCATTATTTAGCATAAATTATGATCAGAGGATGATTGATGTCCGATTATATCTGACCTAAAGAAGATGTCCTAATTGGTCGCTGAGCATCTAAAGATCTCCAGTACCATTCCACACACACTTACATTGCTTTCAGGGCCTACATTTCCCATGAGCACCCAGGGCTGTTGTGTTCAGATTCATAACAATTTCTCCAACATTAACCCTCGGTCATGGCTGCTGGCTTCTACTTCCTCTCAGGCTTAGTGAGGATGTGAGTCCACTAATTAGGGCAAGTGAAGATACAAGTATGCCTCAAAGTTTTGGACCCATTTTCTTTTTCCTCCGTTTCATCTTTCCTCTCTGGAGATGTTGTCTCATGGTCGAATCCAGTTGGGCTGAGTTCAGCCTGCCATGTCTTTCCGGCATCTTCATATCCTGCTCCATTTTGTTGTATTATTTTCATTTAGTTTGTGGGCATTAAACAGCCTAGTTTATTAAAGCATCCTCCCACTCCTCCTTCCATCCTTCCTTTCTTGACTTCACCCCTGTTTCTATTTGCCTTCGTTCCCTCTTCTTCCCCGCGTCTCCAGTACCAAGGGCACCCACAGCTTATAATAAAAGCCATAGGATTTAAATTAGAAATTAATTTGGATAATTTGTCTCCAACGAGCAGCCTCCTCTTGCCGCTCCTGTGAGAAATATGTTAATATATCATATTAAGTAATTTTTTAGGCCGAGATACACATGCTTATGGAGCATGTGAGTGTGTGTATGTGCATGCATGAGAGGGAGAGCAAGAGAGATAGGTTGGATCTATTCTTAGTTAGGTTGGTGATTTGGGCATGCTCGGTACAGATGCTCATGCTGCTGCCACCTAGAGGAAGTTGAAACCAGAGAACAAGAACTTACTGGGAGAATTGAGAATTAAGGAAGGAAAGATGATAGTGACAGATTTCTATTTTAATGTTCAGGTTGTCGAGCTATAACAGCAGGAGACTATACTTTGAAAGAATGCAACAGATACAGCCCCACCCCCTTCTGTTCATCTTCTTGTGAAAGCTCCGCCCCCATAACGCTGGAAATCGTCAGAAAACCTGCAGCAATAATTACAATTTTACAACATTATTTTTTGTCCATAGGCAACTTTATTTGTTGATGCGTATCTGGAGATTGCAAGTATTTTAACCAATAACAATTTTAAGAAACAATTCCTTTTTTACTCTTCAAGGGTGTTTTCATACTTGTGAAGTTTCTCCCCCAGATCGGTTCTAATGGGCTTGTGTGAACACAGCAATCGCACACCATTCCGGGCCAATTCAACCTGGGCTGGGCAGTCTCAGCCCAGTTGAATTTGCAAACGCTCCACAGTGCTATTGTTGTTCGAGTTCGAGATACACATTGAAAATAGTCTAGGCTTATAAATGGGCTATATAACCAAGCTGCTTATCTGATGCATCTTCGAGAATACAAACTTCCTGGTGAATAGGTCATTATGTGTCTCCAGAACACGTCTTCTGTGTCTGGATGCAGCAATTGTTGCAGCATTTTCTTAGATTCATTTACTGAACACTGGTTTATCACCATCCAGAGAACAACAAATGGCAAATTTCCACCAAGATTCTGACCAATCACAAAACATTGAGCCATCACATGTTCACATGTGATGGAGACTTCACTCTACCACAAGTGCTCATGATACTAAAATGTAATTAAATATGTTACTGACACACACACACACACACACACACACCACATAAATCAGCACTGCATAGACGGTAACACGCTCTGTGTTAAGTCGTCTGATACATTTAAATAGACCCGAGTCCTGGTCCAGCATGCGTGTGCGTTTTAACCAAAAGCATAGGAGCATATTTCTATGCTCTGATGAACAGAATGATTCTCACACAATATGAAGAGAAGGAAAAAAAAACCCAAAACAGATGGATATAATACTCTGTGCTATTGCTGCACATGCTGAGAATTGAATGAGGAGACAAATGTCATGGCAGCAATGGGGGTTGAACTGGAGTGTGTGTGTGTGTGTGTGTGTGTCCATGTTAGCAACTACAAACCCTTAAAAATTGCCCTGTGGGTAGTGTAACGATGAGAGAGCGATCTGGCTGGGAAGAAATATGCACCGTAGTGAGACAGAGAGAGTGCTAAGGTGATAGACGCACATATCACGCTGTGCGTTTTGACCAAGCACTGTTTAATCTATTATGGATTTTTCTCACCCTCTCTCTCTCTCTCTCTCTCGCTTATTCTTGCCCTGCATTCTTGACACTCTTTATGCGACTCCCCTCAGGTGTAGTAACTTGCTATGCCTCCTGACCCATGATTAAACTGCGTGTCAGGATTCACAGCCACATTGGCCGAGCTGCAGTTAGTCGTCATCTCGCGTGTTTTCACATTCCCAGAGTCACCTGTAGGAGCGGCGCCTCCTCCCGCCGTCACTGCCAAAATCTATGAACACCGTCAGTCGTCCTCACGAGGACTTGAGGGCTGGGAAAGACAGCATTGCGATTAAAAATGCTCTTTGACTCCCATCGTGGAGAGACAAACTGTAGTTACACAAGGAAGCTCTTTTTCCATTCATTAATAAAAAAAAAAAAAAAAAAACTGTTGTCGGACGAATCAAACAAACAACAGACAATTAGTCAACTGAAGCTCTGCATGTGGGGAAAAACAAACAAAAAAGAAGAAGTGCAGATAATGCATTTCACAAATGTTTAATTAGGCTGTATTAATTAGAGGCTTCCCCTCTTCCCCTTCTTTCTTTTTTTTACCATTCCCCCTCTCTTTTTCTTCCCCTCTCTTTCCCCACTTTCTTTTGGTGATAGATCTACAGCATGACCTCCAGTTAATTGAAACCCAGGAGACTCCTCGTGCATAAAATCAGATTTATCTATCCATAAAAAGATTTTGTTAAAAATAGTCCAAATCCAGTGGCTCACAACTAAAAGCCTGCAGCTACTGAGGCGAGCCTGGCTCCAACCTCTTTCGCCCTCTCTCACTCGTCACGGTGAAACAAGTGCTGCCTACTGCTAACTAGCTGGGGACCCATTAATTAATTGTAGGAAAACACAGACAATATGTCTGTGGGGCACAATTTTCCCCCCCAAAAAAGAAAGACAGTTCTTTTGGGGAGAGGACTCGCTGTGTTTGTCCCTCATCCACGGCTCTTCTGAACTATGGTGAATGTCCCCCAGACTGTAATAAGAGGAAAGTAATGATGGGCAATGGCGATAATGAAAAACCATGCATCAAACAAAACACACTGATTCTCAGAGACGGGTCAAATGAATAGCTGGGCGAGTGACACAGAGTCCAGTTTATGTTGGATAAGTCGATGTGTCACTGGTAAACTGAATTTGTTTGCATGTAAATATTTAAAACTTTTACTGGCGGTGACTTTTAACGACTGTCTCAGAAGAAGTTGAGCGTCGAGGACAGATTTTTTGTTTTTCTCTTCATACTTAGTGACCATTAGGACTTGTGTGTCCAAACTTGTCTGCATTTAAAGATCCATCTATCCACCTTCTACTGCTTTATCCTCCACATGGGGGTTGTGGGGGACGCTGGTGCCAATCCCAGCTGACGTAGGGCCAAAGGTGGGGTCACACCCTGGACAGTCCATCACAGGGCCACAGAGATAGTGTTCAATAGAGCTGAAACAATTACTCAATTACTAAATGAATCAACTATTTTCATAATCGATTTGAAGCTGTTTTCATTATTCAAACAAGATTGTTTTAGCTTCTTAAATGTGAATATTGTTATTTATTATTATTTCTTTGCTCCATATAACAAAGAAATCATTTTGGTTTGTGGACAAAACAAGACATTCAAGAACATCATTATTTCCAGGTTTGGCAAACACTGATCAACATTTTTTAACGTTTTCTGACATTTTATGAACCAAACGATTACTCGATTAATCGTGAAAATAATGTGCAGATTAATCGTTTATGAAAATAATTTTTGTTGCAGCTCTAGTGTCCTAATCTGCATGTTTTTGGACTGTGGCGTTAGGGTTACATTGTGGAGTAATATAGCCAAAAACTTTCCCAACACTCTTAATCCATAGAAATCAATATACATATATATTTTTGTATTATTTATTTTTTCTTAATTTATTAATCCCTAAGGGAAATTCTATCTCAGCATTTAACCCATCCTCTACTAGGAACCTTCCTGGAATTAGGAGCAGTGGTCAGGGTTACCACAGCCCTTTGACCTGGTGGGGACTCAAACCACCAACCCTCCAGTTACAAGCTAAGTTATCTTTCCACTTGGCTATGGCTGGGACACGTTTTAGTGACATCATCTGCTTCACCCATCTCTGCTAATACATCCGGGGCAAACCCCCATGAAACAAGAGTGTCGAGAAGGCATTTTTTTTATTATTATTATTTTATTGTGTGTATTTTTCAATAATGGATCACAAAAAGTTATTCAGCTGCATTTGCTGCATTTGCTCCACACGCTCTCTCCCTGCAAAGTGCAAATGCACGGGGGAGCTGAACGGGACTACAAGTCAGCAATTCCCATGATCCCATGCTGCTTCTCAACGTCATCAAACTAGGTTCTTTTTTTATTTTTATTGTTTTGATTTAGAGACCTCATGGTGCCTGTGTATTGAAAGTGCTTCAACCTTTTCCAGCCTTGTGGTGAAATCTTGTGTTGTTGTTTTTTGTTGTTTTTTTTTTTGTTTTTTTTTTAAAAACCTCTGCCAAAGATATTGGTGCTGCTGTTGGGTGCGTAATTAAAGAGAACTGGTTGGAGAAATGAAGGCAGTTTACACAGGAGACCTATTATTGATGCCACACCCTAAGGACAAGAGTCACATATGGCCGTTTCTATCTGTGGGATTTTCTTATTAATTCACTGTCATTAGGCCGAGTGTCACACGTCTACCGTGCAACCACTGACATTGTGAGAAAGAGAAGCATGTATGACTACAGCTATGACGGGCGTGTGCAAGCCTGTGTTTTTGTACACGCATGCATATGCAATCATTTGCATGCGTGTTTTGGTTTGGCTACAGAAGTGATACATGATGCGGCGATGTTGTCCCTCCAATCAGCGCTCCCAGGCTCTCCCCTCGCTCCTTCTACAGGAAATTAATAGGTGGCTGCCACTGATGCGTTAAATTGCTTTGCGTTGGGCACTGCAGACAACTGGATTATTTATTCTTTATATTCGCCACATTAGAACAACTGCCTTCTGCTTTGCTGTTGTTCTGAAATGAGATCTTGTTTCCTAGCGTAACATTTAAACACACTGTACGGAAAATGAAAATCAAAAAGATCTAATATGTTCGGCTAGCGTCTACCTCATTGTAAACGGTGATGGTGATATTTGGGGGGTATCAAATCATTTCAGTTTGGTGACCACATATGGCGCAATTTGATCTCAAGTGGGCCGGACCAATAAAATATAGATAGAAAAGATTAAAAATAAGTGTAATTTCCACTATTATTATTATTATATTGCCTAAATGTACTATTTTTGCTCACAATGGATCTACAAAGGCACACAAAATTTAGTGTAACTATAGTGTATACTATATTAACTGAAATATAGTATTTCACATTACAATAACATTCAAAGAAATTCAACCTGTGGACCAGAATGGACCCTCTGCTGGGCCGAGTCAGGGAGTGTGAATGTGTTGAATGTACATTAATGTTAAAAGTAAAATTAAAACTTTTTCGATCCTCGTCATCATCAGTTCATCAGCAACATCTGGAGAACCAGTTGCTCCAAGACACAACATAACTAATGGATTGAAAACAAAGAATCACAGCTTTGTGCTCTGCAGTCATTCTGTGCACACAGCAAAGCACCGCATTTCTCTTTGTGAATGTCATTTTACATCAAAAGTGAATGTAATGAGGCAAATACTCTCATATTTAAGTCTCGTACTAGCTCGTCTTCCAGATTGTCCCCTTGTTGATCTTTCAAGATCTGTGGAGGACGTCATAAACAGAGTTTATCTAAGAGTTGACTCCCGCTGTCAAATTCTGGACCAAATCATGGGATAGGTCACCTTGAGAGAGTCTGATCGTTCTGGTGAGATTTGTACGTCACAAACATTTTTAATATGAAAAGCTCTGGAGTGTGTAAATCAAGAAGGAGAAAACATGTACGTACTTAAAATAGCAAGAGAACATGTTATATGTCATGTCATGTTATTATATTATTTTTATCACTTTAAGTTTGTCTCATGTGATAGTAAGAGCTGAACATCTCCAGGACCATATTTTATTATGATGTGACATTCCTGACAAGGACTCATGATTAACATAGAAAACTACCCTCAGATAAGTGAATAATGAAAATAATCATCATTTTTCCAGAGGTGCCAAATGTGATGAATACATTTTCTTTAGTCCTACTTCAACTATTAATTAAATAATGATGTTTATGAAGTAGAGCTAACGCTTGCATGGCTGAAACAGAATCTATCCCCTGAAATGTTTTGGCTTCATTTCTTATCATTACAGACTCATTATTTAACACCTTTGTTGGGATTTGAACGTGCAGCGTGCCAGCTGACATACGCTGGCATTTCTTTTATTCTCTGACATATTCTTGGTGCTCATGTGGCTCCGCTCCCCTCGCTGCGTTTCTACCACGCGGTGAAGGCGGCCTGCTGTTTCACTTTGCAGTGAAGGTCTCTGCGCCCCCCCACTGGACCATTGTCAGTGGGAATCTCCCTCAAACCCCTGCTTCTGCCTGGCCTGGTATCACTTCACGCTGCCTCTGCACATATGCATGTCATGTGATGTCAGCGCCAAGGTGTGCTCTGATGTTATGGGGACTGATGGTAGCATATTTCCTGCTGATAGCGATGACTGCCGCACTCAGGTGTGTGTGTGTGTGTGTGTGTGTGTGTGTGTGTGTGTGTGTGTGTGTGTGTGTGTGTGTGCCCTCTGAGCCCAGGCTTTATGTTGTGGGTCCATGCCTGAGTTGACTGGTTTATCCCCCTGCACCTATGTGAGGATTGAACATGGCAGCTGCAGGTTTATGTCGCTGCAGAGCCTCCTCTCCTGTTCTCTATGCTCCGTTTCACCTGCTTCTCCTTCGTCCTCTTGCCCCTGTTTTTTTTTCTCCCTCTAACCCTCCTACTTTTCCATGTGGCTGAGCATGAAATAGAAGGGGGTGACTCACACACACTGTGGCCGGTGTACAGAGGGTTTTGTTGCTCTGCCACTCTATTTTGCATCCCTCTCAATTAAAAAGGGGAAGGGGCTGCACAATGGGATCAGAACATTTCATTACAAATCTTGTTATAGCATCGTTTCTTTATGGCGGAATCAAACAGCTATCTCCTTAGAAAGCGTTGCTAATGTGATTGTGATGTGATTTTTGAATCATTGGGTGTATTTTCTGACCCTGGGTTCGAGACCCGGTCAGAACAAGGGCCTTATGTGGAGTATGTTCTCCCCATGTGTGCGTGGCCTTTCTCCAGGTTCTCCGGTTTCCTCCAACAGTCCATTTTAGGGATTAGGCATTGGACACTCTTAATTGACCGTAAGTGTGAGAGTGTCTTGTCTTTATGTGGCCCTGTGATGGACTAGCGAACTGTCCGCCCTATGTCATCTTAGATTGGCACAGCACCCCCCACGACCCTCATATGGAGGATAAAGCGGTAGAAAATGGATGTATTTTATTCTGACAAATCACCAGTGACATGGAGATCTTTGGCCGAGTGTTGCCAGTGTTGGAATATTTGCACAACATGTTTTTATGACTGACTAACTCGCTTGGAAAGTTGAGCATTTCTTAATTTCTGTATCAGTGCAGTTCAACAATACTTGATGCCGCTCAATTCAAAGTGACCATGAAGCGTTTCACTCCACAGTGTATGTATGAGTCAGGTTATGAACTAAACAAATATAGAACTAAACAATATCAGATCAGCACGAAATCCTACAAATCTTATTCAGATAAGGCCCTGGATGAGTTTTCCTTCCTTGTATTGAAACAGCTCTGAGTAATATTCAAGTTAGCTGTGATTTATTATGACATTTAGTAGATTTTCTTTGTGCAGACGGCACAGACCAGGCAGCACCCATGGGAATCTCCTCTCACGCTGCACAGTTAACATTCTGCATTTGTCCAGCAATCTGTAATTTATTGGATCTCATCTGTCCAGGCTTTGATTTATATATTGATTTGAAAAATAAATAAAAGTGATAGGAACCTGCATTGGGGTGCAATGATGGACTGTGTCGACATGCAGGAGTAGGTAGATATGAAACATTGGAAGGAAATTAGATATTATGCCCCCAAGACAACTGCAGCCAGCAGCACATTCATTATGGGCTGGATATTTATTATTAAGAATTTCTCTTCATGAGTGACTACTGCGGAACATTTCGACCCCGCTTGAGCAGCCAAAATGGCGTGCGAGGGTGTCTGTGTCTGTGCAATATCAGTGTGAATTTGCATACATGTGCACAGATGTTTGCTGCCGTGATAACGGTGGACGACGACAAGATGAATAAACGGCTTATTCCGTTTAATTCGCGTTTGATTTTTCGTGTAGGGCACACGCAGTAGACCACACATGCATTGACGGACACACACTGAGTGAAACGGAAGAGTACATGCACAAAAATGTACATGCTTTTGGTTACCGCGCACAAAATACACTCTCCTCGTCCATATTTCAACGTGACAGGACCACATTTACTGAAGCAGTGCTCGGGAAACACTAGACAGCTGCAAAAAAAAAAATCAAAACTCTTTGCCAGGACTTCCACCGCTGCTCTGCACCAGTTTTAATCACAGCACAGTGAATTTCGAACGGCAGCACAGAGAAGGGCCGCTGTCCAACCTTCCAGAATTTTTATTTCATTTTTTTTCCCTCCCACCTCTTCGCTCTAATCCACTTCAATTATGTTTCCTCCCATTTCTCCTGATCACTTTACAGCTCAACAGCACCTGTGCTAATTGTAATGGCGATGATCGCTGATATGTTTTGCATCCTTAAAGGAGTTTGAGAGGGGGGACGATAGATAAACATCTAGCCCCAGGGCTTTTGGGAAACGTGGCTCAGCCTAGCAGATGGCCATCATATTATATGAGGAAAGCTTCTCGCAGAGGCTGGGGTATGGGTGGCTGGGTGTAATGAGTCTGAGGTAGGAGGAGGTGGGGGAGTGGGGCTGGTGGTGAGAGTGGATGGCAGTAGGAAGGAAAGTAGGAGAGATGTAGTGACAAAAAGGAAAGGGATTAAAGGGAAAAAAAGAACAGCATAGTAAGAGATACTGGATTATGTGAAGAGCTGAGGTCATGTTTGTCATGGAACATTTCTTTCCTTGAGAGTGAGGGTTTATTTTCCGTACTTAACAAGAAAATTACACGTTTTCTATAATGCATGCAGTCTAAAAATAACTAGTGTTTCAACCTCTCTTTCCTGCTGTTATTACCAGGGCCACTTAAATTCATCTTTCAGGCTGTTTAGCCAACAAATATCTAGGGATTGTGGGAAATGGTGTTTGTTTATGGGCTACTGAACACTGATTTTAAATAAACACTGGATAGTTTTTTTAAAACTAAAAAACTAAAGATATGTTCTGCATAGGCAGTGGAGTTTCAAAGAAGAGGTCATTCTCCAAAATACAACTAGTAATTCTTAATGTCCAGATACCCTAATCCCTAATCTGCATGTTTTTGGACTGTGGGATGAAGCTGGAATACCCAAAGAGAACCCATACGCACACATGGACAACATGCAAAGTCCACACAGAAAGGCCCTGTGGATACAAACTGGTGACGACCTTGCTGTGAGGCAACAATGCTAGCCACTGACCTAAGTGGTCACACGTTCAATGAAAATATCTGGAGTGAATTTTCCATACGCTAACTGTTTTTAACGAACACTATCTTACGTTACTGCATCGACTATGAGAGTGTGACTGTGACTGTGTGTGTGTGTTTCTGAGAGCGTGGCTGTATGTCCCTCAACTGGCCGGCTTTCAGTCCCCACTGAACTGACTGCACCTATAATAAATGTGCTGCTTGACCTCTCCGCTGTAGCCATTCGAGGTCAGATTCTATATTATATCACAACCTATCTGAAATGGACTGCATATTTTACAGCAACCTTTTCGTCAGAACAATGATGAACTTTAAATAGTGTTGTTGAGTCAAACTGGACATTGCATAACCTTACACAGACCTCACACTTTCAAATGTACTAAAATACCAAAAGCAACGTATGATAATAATAATAATTAAAAAAAACAGCTGACCTAAGTAGATGGTAAATTCCTTTGTGGCTTTGAAAAATGGCCCAAATCCTTAGTGTTCTAACAGGGGTCAGCCTCCTTTGTTAGGTGTGTTCTCCTGGTGCTAAAAGACAAATGATGTACTCTGCCTTGGGTCAACTGGGCTTTCCCATCCCATAATGACCTTTTAGGGAGCTGGAAGAGAAGCGCTGTTCCCACAGCGATGAGGCATTACCGTTATCTGCACATCAAGGATGTATATAATGACAAACTAATGTTTTGACAGTGAGGCATTACCTCTGAGCCTCTAATGAACTGTGTGTTTTTTTCTCCATTTATCAAAAGTAGTTTTCATGGAGGTGTCTTTATTTTTAAAGTAGTCCTATTTCATAAAATGAAATCCCGTCTTGCTCGTGTGAAATCTGAATCTTCAGGCAAACAATACTTTTTCTGTTTCCGAATTGAGTTACATGCCACCAACCTGCACTGAGAAACTTAGCAGCCTTCAGTGAGCGCGCGTGTTCTGCCGCGCTGCCAAAGGTTCCCTGGAGGAAAGAGGATCCATGTCAGTTTGTCATCAGACACAAGCTGCCAAATTTTATGAAATACCAAATTACTAATTGGCTCAGCATTAGGTTTCCTGCCTAGAAGAGAGACTGTAATATCTGGGCCTCTATTAGGATCACAGAGAGCGCCATACACAGCTGCCTCCCGCTGTGCTGGCAAGTCTCTGTCATTTCACACCACGCGCTTTGCCACCGACACACACTGATTCACACAAAGATCATCAAGGACAAAAGACTTACCCAAAACATTCCCAGTCTATTCCAAGTCCACGTAAACATTTCTTCGCTCCGGGTTTTGGCATCGCATAAACTTGATGAAATAAAATTCTCCTCTTACCTGTAGTGAATATCTCCACCGAGTCAAATCGCATGGTCAGCAGAAACAACATCAGCGTTGGGTTCCTGCTGCAGGGAACTTCAGCAGAGAAGAGAGGAGAATAAGCCCAAGGGCAAAAATCAACCGGTAACACTTTATATTACAGTACAGTAACAGTAGTATCAAATAACCATGTAAGAGAGATATAATATGATGAGCTATCGTCTTATTTCTTTTGTCTTCATCAGATAATAGTTTGGCAATCATTTCAATTCATATTTATCAATTTGGATTCACAAACGTTTCCATATTGAAGCCTTTACTAATTCTCGTTGCCAATCTTTTACCAGGATAATACTTGCTATTCCTGTAATATTACCTCCTTATTACTGTACTGTATTTTTATCAATCAGCCATCAGCCAATCAATAAAAACAAAACAGAATACAGTGCTATTTGACCACCTGTCATAAAAATGAGAAAACAAACTAAAAATGTTATTATTTATTTGGCAAATGACAAACTGAATTCACCTTTTCATACCCAAATTTGAGCTAGCTCATAACGTTCAACCACTAAAACAAACGTTATACTATAACTATAATTTAACATCTTAAATAATAAACAAGAAATAATAATGTGCTTTGCTGTTTTTTCTGTGTTTTTTGTAAAAGAGTGAATTTGAAAATTGAGCACAATAATTATATTTTAGCATTAAAACTATCATTTTGGTCAAAGAGCTACTACATACTGGTTTATTGACCATCACAGAAACATAATAAATGATTTTGATAATTAACAATGCTGTTCTTTTAAAGCAGTTGTGGCAGTATCGGTTGAAGAATTAAGCTAATGAACATACAACTATTATTATATCCTCTCCTTACACAAGATATCATCGTTCTTCCTATATCTCCACTTTGATATGATATGGCTTTAATTCTCAGCAGACAGAAACGTGCACAAAGAGGTAAACAAGTGCAGAGTCGTTTGAGTCGGTTAAGTCCCCCCCATTTAAAGCAGGTGCAGTGATGTTTACTTGCAGACAGTGTGCCGTCACCTGCTCTGACATAAAATAAAGCGCCTTGAGAAAGTGAGCAAACAATAACTAGTTTAAATATACAGTACTGTGCAAAAGTCTCATCAGCAGCTTTGTTGTTTTAATGTCGGTCAAATTCTGTCATTGTTGGCGTTTGGATTGGAATGATGTGACGAGCAAACACACAAGTTTTACAAATAATAATATTGTTGAGGCCTAAGAGTTGCACTAAATACTTGACACTTTAACCAGTAGTAGTAGTTTTTTTTGCCTGAAAAGTTTTAAAACTGCACGTTTCTCATATCCCTGTATTTCTCTGCATGTGTTCCAATAAAATAACTGAAACATTAATTATACTGTATGCTCATTAAAGCATTGATAAAACAACTAAAATAATAAAGATCACTTGGTTTTTGTAGCCTTAGAAGAGATCTTTTTGCATATACCTGAGGCTACAATACCCTGAATAAAAAAATAAAGAAAAGTAGTGCTTTGCTTTTTGAAGTGTGAGCTTAAAGAAGAACATGTTCTCTGGTGTAGGGATTCTCTAAATCTTTGATTCGAATCTCGATCTCTTTTTTCTCTCTTTTAGTGCAGATGGGTCTGGCATTTTTTTATTAGCGAAAGAGTTTGTAATGTTCAGGCATATCTTAATAAACCTGGTGTGACAGACTTTACTCACAGAAATAAAGTTGTCGACATGAAATAGTAGGACAAAGGTTTTACAAATAATAATAGTATTGTTAAAGCGTAAGAGTAGGTCATTAAATACCTGACACTTTAACTTTAACAGTAGAAGTATTTTTTTTGTCTGAAAAGTTTATTTTAAAACTGCATGCTGTAGGCTCATTAAATCATTGCTAAAGCAACTAATCTAACAATGGCCTCAGACTTCTGCTTACTAATGGTTTAAAGCAAGTGCAGTTTGCATCTAAATGTATAGAACAGCTTAGGAAGAGTGAGAAATTCTGTTTATTTTCCATCTCGTTGCACTAGTTTTTTTTCTAAACTCCTAATCAAACATGCCCAAGGCCACAGAGTGGGTAAACACAGAGTATGGCAACATTTCAACTCTTCTCTCAAGTGGTGTAAGAGGAAAAGAATAAGGACTGGAAAGAGAGATAAAGGGGGAGAAGTGTGTGAGTGAGACCTTCAAACAGGTTCACCTAAAAAAAAAACAATTCTTTTCACTATAAAGACGAGTTCTCATCATATGACTGTAAACAAAAGTCCCCCGACACACATCAGACAAACGACTTAGTCAATGTCTCAGTCTGTTGTGTTGTTTTATTGTAAAAAGAGTGAGCAAAAGTCGACACATGACACCGATCACACACTTTGAATGATTTAGACCACAGTCGTGTCAGTCACAGATGGCACAACACCACTTTTACCAAGACAATTTTTAATGTTAATCAGATGTTTTTAGTCCATCTGTCATGAGCAGAGACAAAATGTCTCAATCAATCATTTGACAAACTCCCGGGCCTCTTTCGACTCTTTCCTTCCAGTTTTCTTTCTAACCAGTCAAAGGCTTTAAGTGCACGAGTCACTTCCAGTGCAAAAACTTTGTGATTTGGTTAGCTAAGGCGCAGGCTTCCCTTTTCAGTCTTAAAGGTCTTGGTGTTGTCTTCCATGTTGGGAATGTTTCCGCTGGAGTTCTGAAGCATTGTCTCTGACAAGAACCCACGAGCCACTGATTCTATTTCTTTTTTTAAAAATTCATATAGTTCCTTCAGTTTCCTGAAGATGGAGACAGTCAGTTCTACACCAGTGGTGTAATTCAAGGATACAGAAACTCCATCACCCATCACAATATATTCAAGTCAACTGTGAGTGAGGCTGATTGGCTTTCGAACCCTGTATACGTGTCCTTGGCTCAGCGTTGGTAGTGATGAGGCCTGTAGCTCAGGCACATGTTTCAGCTTATCCCCTGATACAGGGGAGGCCAACTTCATAGCTGCACAGATGTTCAGTCTGCCCGTACAGGACTTCCACCGTGCCTGTGGCAGCCTCCTATACATTTTGTGAGAGGAAGCGGACTTTCTTTCCAGTGAGCAGCCAGCTCCTGAGGTCCTTGATGGAGGGAAGCTTCATTTTATCTTGGTTTTTACTGTAAACATTCAAGAAGATGCCCAAGAGTACGAGAAGGCCGCCCCAGATGTACCTGCAGAGGGAGGAATGGAATAATTAAGCATTATAAAAGTGGACTGCAAAATGCAAACAGGAGACTAATTATTAATATTAATGGAATTAAATTGGTCTTAAAGGTGTTTATTGCCAAAAGTGTGTTTCAATGAGTGTATTATCACTTTAAAATAAAAATAATTGCTGCTTTCCGTTACAGTATTTGGCATGCGTATTTCTCATTACCGTAACTCCTAAACCATTTCTGATGTCCAATCACAGACAAGAAGTTATCTTGAAAAAGGGGCACTAATTTCTTTTTGACAATTCTAAAGCCATAAAATCAAAATAAATCCAGTCGGCCTGATTATCATGATGGTCATAAGAGGGTTAAAGACGAACATTCTCTGGTATGTTAAGGCCACCGTAGTTCCCTGAATGGATGGGAAAAGGAGGAGTAAGCAGAGAATTCCTCAATTTATTACAGTCTGCTGTCTCACCATTAGTGACCACCGAGTGGAACGTTTCAATTTGGCATGGTACATGTTTTTTTTTTCATTTCCATTCAGGATAGTACCAAAACAATCGGGCCCCGTCGGTTCAATTTTTTGGTAACCTTCCCATGGGATACCAGCAAAATGATACGGTATGGGTGGTGCTAGACCCGCGACAGTGAGCTGATTGGGTGACAGAAAAGCATCTCTCCCTTGCAACTGGTGTTTCTTCAACGCCTGCAGTCTATTCTCATACAAAGCTTCATGTTTTGTTGAGACAAACAGCCACAGACGGAGCATAAAAAAGAGAGCTGGTCCGTTGTTGTCGGTTGTCGCGTTGTCAAGCCTGACCAAAAGACTTTACCGTTCCAAACTGTACGCCATCATTCTCTGACACTGATCCCTTAAACCATAGAGCAGTTAATGTTTTAATGGTGTTGTGCAGTCATGCTCCATCATTTGCTTTAAATGTATTATACAAATGGTTCAGCCCTACTATGACATAGGCCCGTTTTGACAGGATAGTCACTCAAATATATCAGTTTATTTAAATTAGATTACCTACTTAAAGGTACAACATGGAGTTTCTGACCGGTGGCAGCCCTGAAGAACATGACTCTTAACAGTGGACGCTTGTTCTTGTGCATGTGCCCACGTCTGGCTCCATGAGTGATGAAATACACATTCCTGAAATTGGTTTCACACTGTTTCACCGATCTACAGCTAATGTGCCAAGAAACACAGCGAGGCGCCAGTAAAGACAACGCAGCTGCCATGAGTGAAATATTATTGGCTACCCAGACGTTTTATGAGGAGGGGAATGCATTCAACACATTTGTTAGATCCATTTTTTATTTCAGACTATCAGTCAGCTATAAAACAAATACAATTCTGTGTTTTGCCAAACAAGTCATTTTAAATATACAGTATATGTACTTGCAGTGCAGTGGTTAATACTGCTGCAGCACAAAATGGCTCCTTGTTTGATTTAACAAGGGCTTTTCTATAGATTATTAGTCAGACTATTGGTAGATAAGCATGTTCCTTGCCTCTTGCACACTCGAAGGGTGAGCAGTAAAGACAAAGGACGGACATTGATAATAAATCTTTTGTTTTGAAAAGGAAAGGAAAGTAAACTGCCGTCATGAATGGGAGCAGTAGTTCAGTTGAGGGCAAAATAGAGCTGGAGGGAGAAAGAAGATGGCCACAAGGATCAGCAAATGTTTTTGTTACATGTGAATACACATGACTAAAAGGCAGGATGTTAAAGCAGAGCAGGAGAGACACAGCAAAGTAAGGCTGTGCAATTACTTGTGGCACCAAACGATTACAAAAACTAAATAATCAAAACTTTATTCTGAAAAATGGCGTCTTCTGGACTTCCTGTTCTGCTCAACAAACAGGCATTCAGTGGAATCCCTGGGTTAAATATAGATCGTGAGTAAAGATATATACAATATTTCATAGTTATTTTAAGGTAAATTCAAAAGTTTAATTTTGTTTCATATTTTTTTTCATGCAATAAATTACATTTGTCTCAAGTTCAAGTCAATGAGTAATCGTTTGAAATAATCGTGATTATGATCTTTTTTGAACGTTAGATGGTGAACAAGAGAGCGAAGGACAAGAAGAAAGAGCAGCACTGTAGTCGAGGTCTCTGAGTGGACTGAGGATATGAAGACAAAGCAGAGTCTATTCCTGTCAAGAGGTCAGTGATTGCACTGTAGACTATAAACAAAAAGAAAACTGATCAAAGTCAAAAGTGTCGGTACTTACTGAAAAGTGAAAGGTTTCGAGAAGAACATGAAGGAAAGTACAACCGTCATGGCCTTTCTCCCGGTGGTTACTGGAAAAAAAAAAGAGTAAAATATTTGTGGTACCATCAGTACCAGTTCTTATTTATTTAAAACAAATTTGAAACACAAGCTTATTGGATGTGACTTTCTGGAGTATGCAGTATAAGAAGTACAACATAATAAATAAAATGGTTAAGTAAGTAAATAATAAGATCTGTGGCATTTTTTTATGCATTGTGAATTTACAGACAATTAAACACAGGCATCTTTTTTTTTCCGCAAAAAAAGGTGAAGAAACAAATCAAAGCTAGTTTGAATTTTTACACTCACCGGTAACTGCAACCAGGGCTCCAAACAGCTTGATCAAGGCCAGTACGAAAGAGATGCCAAAATAACCCGTAAGTGAGAACAAGAACGCATAACCGTATGTCGTCAGAGGATGCTGGGAGGGAAGCCAAAATAAAAGATCATTTAAGTATAGATTAATGACTTCACACAACATTGTCTCGATGCAGATGAATTTATATATCCTAAATCAAAAAAGTAACTACACAGTAGGGGTGTCACACAGATTATAATTATTAATTAGTCAGCATATCAACAAAGAGACAAGATCCAGTTTATCTTTTTGGCGAAACAAAGACACAGACTAGGTGAATGACATCTGCGATAACACAGTCTGTCTGCTGCTACACGAAGCACCACAGGTACACGTTCTTATTGTTTTAGGCAACATTCACCTCAGAGCAAAACGCCACTGCTGTCCTCAGCCCACCCACACAGAGAAGGCCTGTCAGTATGTAGACGAAACCGATGGAGTACGAATACAACACCTGTCAACACAGTAGCAGATGTTCGGTGAGTTACATCAAACCAATTCACAACTGTCAAAGTTCTGATGACGATCAAGCTGAGCTCCACATTCTGCATCGATCACCAATATTTATGAGCGCATCTCTACTTTATCTCTACTAACATGATGTACTGTGTGAACATAGAGCTATATATAAACACAAACACAAACAAGGTACCATTTCAGAGTTTGAGCCGTTATGGAGCTTCATGGCTTTTTCCTGCACATTTCCGATGGCGGCGTCTGCACACAGTGCCAAGGAGATGAGGAGAACACCTGGATGAACAAATACATGTTTTTAGAAAATGGAAATTAAAATATAATTACTCTAAAAAAGTTAGCTGAGGTGGGAATGGGCTTACAAAAGAAATCTGGTCAGTTTAACACAGCCAGTTACAATATTAACCTCTCCATCAGTGCATTGTTTATCGGAAATTTATCAACAATTCTAGTATTTTCAATAATTTACTGACTAAATAAAATAATTTATTTTGTATTGAAAACCGAAATGTGCCTGTCCTTTTTCTTTGCTCTAACCTTGAGAGTACAGCAGGATGATGTGGAGACTTGTTTGATAACAGTGATAGTATTCAAGGATTCATGGGAATCCAGTGGAATTTCCTGTTGGATCTGGGAAACGTTACCTGTGACATTGAAGTTGGGAGCCACCTTGCTGTCAGCTAGCGTAAACCAGATGAGTCCCAGACTCATACACAGAGCAGCCGACACATCTGCCAGATTATAGCGTTTACCTGCAACACAGACATTAAGCATCGAGTTATTCTGTCTGCAAATCTTTTATGTAGAGTTGTGCAATCAAGAATCCAAATTTCTCAAACGGATGATTTAAATTTGGATTTCACAGAGCAAAACCAAGATAAAATATTACATTCTAAAAGAAATAATTTCAGAAATTTAAAGTGAAATGTACTATGTTATAGGTCAAACTGTATGCCTGTTTTTTTTTTTTTAAACAAAAAAAGTTGGCACTGGTTTCAGGGAGAAAAGCAGGAACACGAGTTTTCAAAATCTTTTCTGAATCTAAGTTTTATGTGATTGTGTGTGTAACAATACAGAAAAAAGCTGCAAGAAAGAGGGAGAAACAACAGGATGAAGGAATCTAACAAGGGGGAAATAAAAAGGCTGACTGATGGATGCCTTGAGGTTGACATGGGGACGCAGCATCAGGTTGGCTAGAGTCAGCTTTGATTCCTTGACTTGCCTTTGAAGGGCCTCAGATCAGATGCAAATCCACACCTATACCTCCATCCATCCCTCTCTCCCACTTTATTTCCTCTGCGCATTCTAAGTGAACAAATTCTGTTTTTCACTTGGAGCCCGTTAGGGACCATTGACTTCACATCAAACTGTACAGACAGAAATGAAAGATGGGAAAAAAGAGAGAAAAGAAACTCAAAACATGTCTGACATTGAGGACACAGAACCTTGAGAAGCCCAGTGTGAGAAATGTAGGAGAGAGTAATGCCTCTGACGGCCGAGAACAACAGACAGGGATCAAAGAAGGTACCCAAAGTCGCCCAAAGTTGAAAGGTGATCATTGATTTACAGAAACTGTGTGCAGTGGCTGAAATGTATTTGTGCTTCCCCAAAGTCAAAATATTACAGTAATAACTGACTCAAATCTACTGATGGTCAACTAATTTTATGATTTAAAAAAAAAAGAAACATTCAAGTCCAGTCGTCTGTCTCCAAATTATACAATGACCAGGATAACTGAAAACCTGTACAATGTACATCTGTAAATGAAACACCTGTGCATAAACTAATAATGCAGTTTTACTTTTCAAGGATTCTGTTTCCATTACAATGAAACTAATTTTCTTGAAGGCTTAATGTGAAAGATTCAGAAGAAGGCGCTGGTTGGCTTAAACCTTTTATATCAGTTTTAAACAAACACACTCATAACTAATGTAATTAAACACAAACCATTTTGAATCACGGCGCTGAGATGTCAAGCACAGATCAAAATACTTTATTATGTGAAAGACAGAGGATGGAAGAGGGGGGTGCAATATTAATGGGCACAGAGCAGCACATTAATCAGATCAACTAACATGAAAGATTATGTGGAGGGAGAAAGGTGCGCATCAACAGTATTTACATGGATCTGTAAGGGCTGTGTAGAAATGCACATATAGTTGACACAGCCTACCTTGAATAAAGACTCCTCCAATCATGACAGGGATGAGTTTGCAGCACTTGAAGATGACCTGTGTGGGGTAGTTCAAGTAGCCCAGAGAGGTATTGGACAGGCCCATGGTGCCCACTGTGAGAAATGCTATAATCATATAGGTCTTCCCTGGTATCCTGGAAAACAGGAATACATTAAGTAGTTGAGAAAGTGATTTCCATTTTTTAACTCATGTACTGTTTCAACAGATTTAAAGTGAGTGTAGACATTTAAATTTACACACTGGAGCTTTAAATAAAGCAGTGTGTCACATTTAGTTTATTGATCTTGTAGAAACTACTTCCAGAGTCATGTGTCACCCCAAAAATATTACATACGAGTAATCTATTTGAAGATGTGAAAGAACAGATTAGCTTGTTTGCAGTACCTTCTGCGTTTGTCCTGTGTGAGCTGAAGTTCCACTAATCCAAAGATGGAGTAGAAACCAAACTGGATCAGGGTGAGGTACCAACCAAAAGGCTTGAATCCTTCCACAGAAAATATCAGCTCCTGGACAAGACGGACAACTCATGAATTATAAACACAACCAGGAAATGATAATTAAAATGTGCTTCAATATGTCTTAATTGCACTTGAACCCTTTATTGTAATGAGTTTCTGATATTTGACCATGTTTGTTTGGTTTCCTTACCTGCAGGTATCCATAGATGAGGTAAAAGAGGAAGACTCCAGCCACACATATGAAAAACTGCATGGGGGAACTGAAGCTGCTAAGGTTGATTCCCAGAACCCTAAGCTCCTCCACAGACTTTATATGAGGTGACATCACTTCCGTGGACGATGGGATGGAGATTGAAATGTGCTTCCGTGAACTGTTGTAGCTCACCAGGCCATATTTGGCACTCATTGTGTTTTCGGCTTCTGGGAGCTTTGGGAACATGAAGAGACCATTATTACATTACATTATTGCATGTCATTTAGCAGACTCTTTTATCCAAAGCGACTTACAATAAGTGCATTTCAACATTTGGGTACAAACAAGAGGTAGAAGTAAGTAAGTGCTTCAAGTAAGCCAAACTATAAAGTGTTACTCATAAGGGCGATTTATAAGTAAGTGCGGCTGAAGATGTGGAGGCTTTCTGCTGTCTGGATGTCAGTGGGGAGCTTGTTCACCAATTGGGAGCCAGGACAGCAAAGAGACATTGATCATCTTGGACATCATTTTCTACAGTGGGAGCTTCAAGCACAACCTGAATCTTTGGTGGGAAAATTTGCAGCACAGATTTACACACATTTGTATGCTCCTTTCTATGGTGGAATTATAATCTTGGATCCATTTACAGTGCCTGCAAAGGTAAAACCTGTTCAGATGATTAGATGTAGCCAATGTCTGTTTTGTACTATGTGGTTACCAAGCTGGTTATTGTTGACAGTATAAGCAAAGAAGGGAATAGTGTAAACACATAGAAGACAATTGGACATGCTGAAGCGCTCATACCTCCACTCAGGCTGAACAGTTCCATCTACATATTACTACATGAAAATAGACTCAAGCTTTTTTAAGTGTTTTAACGAGGTATCAACTCAGAACAGAACTTCTGCGTGTGTTACAGTTTCCTAGAACCAACTTGAGACCCAGACACTTGCTCTCAGTGATAACATGGCTGCCTGGAGGGACAACATGGATTTCAAACACATGAAACGCTTACATTATGTTTGCGTCTTCATCTCAACTTTTAATGGCCTTTTACGGCTGGTAACAGAAGTTTGATAATGGCTCACTCTCCTGCACCAAAGTTCACAGAGATAAGAATTTTTAGCTCAAGGGGACAAGGCAGCTTATGATTTACTGCTGGTTGTGTCACTTCTGTAAATCTGAGTAAGGAGTGAGGAGTTGACAAACCTCAATTTCCAGCTAGAAATAGCTGTCCATCAGGTGAAAACATTTTTGTTGACTAAAACAGACATAGATTATATTAGGTGAGCCTTTAGTGGCAAAAAAAACCTGTTTTCACTTCTGTCCTTGCTGGCATCTATGATATGAGAGCAAGCATCCGGGTCCTGGGTTGGGTCAGTGCAGTGTTGACAACATGTCAATACCTCATACATCCACTCTTCAAAAAATCTCAACTATCCTTTAAACATGTGCTTGCCTGGTCCCAACCTTCCACCAAGTTTGGTGCAAACTGGGTACATATGACTTTAAACTTAGATAGAGACTGGTCAAACTATTAGTTCCTTAATGGAGGTAGAAATGCCAGTAAGCTTCTTCAGCTGTCTGTGTTACAACTAAAGCTTAAGACATGCACTGATCACACTTACGGTATGTAAGCTCAGACTACATTATATATCAAGTGATGCAGCATATGTCATGTTCACCATAAAAGCATTAATTATGTGTATATATATATCAAATTCATTCGTGTTATATGTTATTACAATTTCTACATCTGATTGCTTAAAAATATAATGACAACGAGTATCTGTGCTCAGTAATTTTTATATTTCCGCTGCATTACGTTCACCAGTCACTGCACCGTGGCTCTGCCATGTGAGCATTTAGGTGTGTGTGTTTTTTTTACAGTGACTTTAGCTGAGCAGCACACGGAGCAGCAGATTGCTAACGACTTAGCTTATGAAGGAGTTACCAAGTGAACAGGCAGCATGGACTGAACATTTAACGACACGCGGCAAGCCTGCCAATAAACATCAGCTTATTTCACGATCAGTGTTCATAATTTATTTCATCATTGATTTCCCAGCCCAAGCAATTGAGCTACTATCATAAGTAGCTACCTTCAACGGCACTTCCGGGTTTCTTTAAATTAGCTTCTCCTCCTCTTAAGAGGTGATGTCGGCGAAAATACTTCCCCCCGCCCTGTCAGCTTCATCTTTCGCATATCCAAAACATTGTCAAGTTTGTCTTGTTTCCAGTGACATACAGTAAACGCTCACTGTGGATGTTGTTAGCCTGGAAGATGCTACCGGCACCTCCAGTCGTAGATTAGCCAACAACTTCCGCTCTACTCCGACCTCTGAACTATGACGTGGTTGGTCTACGTAGCACCACACGCCTGAGCAGCTGAAGGTAATTTTCTAATTAGCATCACGTCAGTTAATCGAATGTTAGTGGTCCACGAGGCAGGGGCATAAGTGAATTAATCAGTAAGTTTAAGGTGAATCAGAAGCTGCATGTCTTACCTGCGCAGAAGAGTCCATGTTGTTTACTCGGTGAGTTCGCTGTCGTCTGTCTCCTGTCACATCTTCAGACAACCAAAATGTAATGTAGTGAATCCGGTTTAGTCACGCGATGTCCTCCTGTGATTGGCCTCGGTCGATTGGGCTTGGCAATCATTTAATAACGGTGTATAACGCAATATAATTTTCAGGAAAACAAAAGTTTAATTTCAGTACATTATGTTTAGGCACAATAAACACTTAGGGACTCAACACACAATTACAATGTGTAAAAGTGTTTGTTTACTCTCTTTTAATAAGTTGTCTTGATTGTCACTCAGGAGCAGAACTCAATTCTCATATTTATTGTGATGTTTTTGGTCATATCATCCAGCAGTATGTGTTGTGTAGTTTCGTTTCTGCAGATATTGATTGAACCATCTTTTTCAGACAACTATTTTACAACATTTGACATAGAATGCGGCCAATTAATAATGAACAAAATGATCTCTGTATAAATGTGTTGCTGTAGATATACGGATTATACTTTGTCCCCTGACCCCGCAGCCACATTTTTAAGTTGTGACAACAGCAAAGTGTGCATAATGTAACACATGTATACACTTTATATTTCTGTGACATGTAATATTTTAGCCAGACATTTATACGGTATGTTAATATCAAAAGACTGTGTAGTAACTGCATATTTACAGTATTTGGCATTCCAAAAAGTTTCTTAAACCACCCAAATATGAACATAGCTTTTTTTTTCTTATAATACACCTGCTTTTCTTTTTTTTAATCCTATTTCTTACTTTATGTTTAAAAGGTGTTCCTCTTACCCAAGTTATGTTTCTAATGTTTGTTTTAGTTTGCGTTACTAGTTTTTAATTTTTTTTACACAATGGCGTTGTCTTTTCTCAAGTTTTTCTACCAATTCAGCCATGGCATTTCTAAGACTAAAAACACACATGTCTTTAGGTAACATACTTAAATTGTTATCAGTTACACAACCAGTGCAGGACAGTACCATCACTCATTTATTGACTTATTTTTTTTGCAGTTAGTGCATTAACAAACAAGCGGTTGCCACTGCAAGACAAACTATGTGTGTGTATATATATATATATATATATATATATATATATATATAATGTATGTATATATATATATATATATATATATATATATATATATATATATATATATATATATATATATATATATAATGTGTGTGTGTATATATATATATGTATGTATATGTGTATATATATATATGTATGTATATATATATATATATATATATATGTGTATACATATATGTATGTGTGTGTATATATATATATATATATATATATGTGTGTATATATATATATATATAAAAAATGTTTTCAACACATTCCCAATTTCCTTCCCAGAATTCCATCAGTTGCCTAAATCCTTTCATCCCATTTTCATGTCCATATGAGCTTTCCTCTACTCCCTATCCTCCCTGTACTTTTCCTTCACTCTTTCCCTTTATTATATTATTTAATACTCCACTTTCTCTGTTCTGCCCATGTCACACCGCTATCTCATATCCCTGCTTCTCCTTCTTCGGGTTCCCTGGTATGAGGCTTGAAACTCCCTTTGCCCGTTCATCCCCCTCCTCCCTCTACTAGGTTTCTCCTTACTGTCCAAATCTTAAGATTCTTTTCTCTGCTTGCCTGCCTCTCTCTCTCCCCCTCATCCTCTCTCCCTGTCCTCTGTCCCCAGCCAGAGGTTAATACACTCCAGGATGGCATTATTTCCTCCCCGGCCCTCCAACAATATAAAAATTCAGAATGGACAGCTCAATCCCTCTTCCATCTCAGATTTGATTGTAATGGTATTGCCTCCTGTCCCTGGGAGGCCCCGGCCGCCTCACCAACCCGGCTTTTATGACACTAAATGGCTGGGCTACAATTTTTCCATCTATTCAAAAAATTCTGTTAATAACTCATTGGGAATGAGACGTCTGCTCTCTCTGGGCTTTCTGTGGCCAGGTCTCTCACCCCTCTGCTCATAGGGGTCACAGTATTCAGAAAAAGATGCAGGGCTGAATCGCAAATGTAAAAGGTTAATTAATCTCTGTGAATTTACTGTCCCCCTCTCCCTTATTCCCCTCACACTCCTATTGACAGTCCCGAAGAGACAAAAATGTCATATTTACAACCCTGACTGGAGAAAGTGCTCAGCAATGCACAGGAGTTGAGTGCAGGTGCAGGCCTGTCCAGCCATTCTTCCCCCTCTCCCCCATCCAACTTTACAAGTGTACCCATTCATCACGTGTGATGGATTTATGTAATAAAACCCATTTCCTTTCCCCATACGATCCTATTAAATAATAAAATAATTATTTATTGATTATTCAAAAAGGTACATATGCGCGGGTAATGGCTTTGTACCACACCACTGGACCTGCAATAAATAAAGCAGGCAGGGAGAAGGGCTGAGAGAGATGGAGAGGAATAAAACAGAGAGAGGGAGAAATGAAGGGGAACGAAATGACTTTTGAACAAGAGAAATCTGGATCCAATATGGCCTCTTGCAGCATGCATCAAGAAGGACATTATTCAATCTCCAGGAGGCTCACATGGGAGCACGACCTATGAATAGTTTTGATATACTTAGTATTGGTGATGTAGAAATTAGACCACCAAGTTAGTGTCTCGCACAGTGTATTCCTTTATTTGAATCCAGAGTAGTTATCTGTGTCCACAATTTGCTTTTTAAATGGAGAAATGACTCCTCAGAGAGGGTTGATTTAAAAACAGTTCTTATATGACTGTCCAAAACCAATGCATGTGAGTTACCAAGTGTCTGCCTTAAGTACATTGTAATTGTGGCTATTGTTATTAGTATTTCAGAACAGCAAAGAAACTCCTAAAAAAAACTTTTCATCACAAATAAACAATATAACTATGATCCTTTTAATATTATTAGTTCACCATCAGGTTCATAATAAGCCCCATCCCCAGCTGTGGATAATTTCAGAAAAACACTTTAATGTTAGCCAAATATTACACTGAGTACTCCTTAATAACCCATTTGTGTTTGGTCTTATATTCGGCTAAAGTGCACTCCCTCTGCGTTGTCTTTTTCCTGTGCTTGTCTCAAGCCTCCTGCCTGGTACGGAAAACAGATGCTATCTTGGTTATATTACTTCTCAAAGCACTCATATCCTCTCCCATGTTATTTTCTTTGATCTGCTAGGCTTGCTCTCTTTCTCCCAACCCATCTCCTCTAACCCCCCACAATCCTCTATCCTCTATGACCAGAGAGCAGACCAGCGCCAAACTGCATCCATGATGACTGTGGACATTAGAAATTCACTTCATCTGTTCTCTGTCATCAGAGGGCAAGAGGTGCACGGCAGGTCGAACATCTTAGCTTCTCCATTTACAAGCCAGTCCACTTGAAGTTACTCTTCAATGCAACTTAACTGCAACAATAAACATGTTATCACAATAAAAAAAAGTTTCATATCAGTTGATATAGATAATTATTGGGATGCAGTGACATAAATAAAAAACAGGTTTTACTAATGTTGAAGATTTGTTTTCTCTAGATATTGAGGAGATGTGTTGTTGCAAATCAGTTTGCACTGATCATATTGCAGACAACATACGGTAAGAGACCTTTTAGGTAAGCACTAAATAAATCGGGTACATGGACAAAAATGCAGGAGATCTGGTAAAGACGTGCACTGAAATTGGACAGGAAGTGTTAGTTAAGCATATAAGTGTGTTGAGGTTTTTAGAGGAAAAGAGTCTCTTTGAAGTGACGAGTTTGAAGGGATTTTTTGAAGATGAAGACAGAACGCCCCCCTGCACTGATCATACGTGGTAGTTTGTTCCATGATCGGGTAACCAAAAATCCAGAACTGTCTGGTGTGTGAATACCTTTTGTGCAGGGATGATAACGCTAGGCGATGATCCTTGGAGGTCAAGATGGAGCATTAAATTGAAGTAGATGAGTAAAATGGCTTTTTTCTTAGTACAATTCCCACCCAGTATGTACTCCCAGCACTGAAAATATTCAAATATTATTTCTTGGTTCGATATAGAAAAAAAGTTCACAGTGACCTCAGACACATTATGTTTATTTAACAAAAACCCACAATCCTCTAACTGTAGTTATTAACCGAACACACAGAGTCTGGATACTAACCTCAGGCTCTGGTGTGACAGTTTGCTTTGTATAATAACCATCCACCTCAACCACAGTTAATAAATGTAGCAAATAAGGTGTCTGAACATAATCCAGCCAGCTATTACATTTCACGATGTTTACAAAATATGCAGTTGCAGTTTGGCTCTATGGTAACTTTTTTTCCTATTTTAGATGACAGTTTTTTTTAATAAGCTTTCAGTGAAATGTTTCAAGTAAACGGTTAAGAAGTTATGTTTTGTAAACGGTCAGTTGAACGTGATCTGAAAGTGCAGACATACTACGAACAGCATGAGAGGGAACATTTGTGTCCATTTCCTGTATAAATTTCTAAATAGAAAGTGGATTGTGTTTGTATAGATTTGAATATTAGTTAATAAACAAATCTTTCAAAAATCTGGTCTTGATCATGTGATTATAGCCGTCTGTCAGCATAAACGTAATACATTCTGAGTTTTGGGCTGCTCTGGAGCTTTACAAAGTTATGAAAACACACAAATTATTATGATGTAATCTTAATTCTCAGTAACATTTTGTTTCTGTGTAGAAGAAACATTGATTTTGAGGAAGCAAGAAAGAGTTTGTCAGTGAGGATGTGGAAAATCATGGATTGCAATTGTGGACCCATGAAGTTGCCCTCACTATATCATGCATGCAATTTAAATGAAGAGGAACTAAGATTCAGAGCGGAACTGGAAAAACACAATGTTACTTAAGTGCTTGTAATGATTTTAAATAGTCTTCCTCTGCGCAGTATCTTTACTTAAACACTTTCATATACATACACACACAGAGGCCTGCATGGACTGATAAGGTGGCACTGAGGGCAGACACACACGAGACCAGCGAGTCTGTGGTTTTTCTTACGAGCAGCCAGGAGGGGGAAGCATCCGTCTTTGCAATGTGCCTAGAAGAAAAGGAAGGAAAAAGTAATTAAACAAACAATTTCCCAGGAACGGTGTGTCTGCTTATCCAATCTACCATACTCGCTTTAGCTCTAATACATATAGACAGGAGAAAAAAAAAGAAAAAAGAGATTGTTTCTAGTCTCCTCGGTGACGGTAAATGACACACATGTTTCATTGCCCATTCATTTAACCTGCACTGCGTTTATGAAGAGAAAGGGATTGAGAAACAAATTATGTAGTGTCATTTAATTAGGAGTTTTGCTGTGAGCAATAATCCTGTTTTTTTTCCCCTCATAACCTTTAACTACTTAATGGATTTGAGAAGCTATTACCTTTTTTCAAGATTTCTGTTTTTAATTATTTGGAGTATTGTCACAGATATGAAATGTCAATCACTCACCGGGATTAATGCTGCGGTTAATATTTGTTTGCATATTATTTACTTGTTGATTGTAGCTGGTGAGATTCTTTCATACGACTGGTTTGCAAACGCCATTTTTCTGTGGCCTATTGAGCTTTTCACATATTCTCCTATTTACGTAGCATCATCTGGAAGCCTGTGAAAGTATTTATTCATATATTACATGGTGTTTGTGGAAAGTGTTATTTGTGAGCAAATATAATTTGATATGAAAAACATTTTCTCCTTCCACCCTGATCATGTTTAGGTAACAGTGTGACACATTCTGATGTAGTTTGTTTAGTTTCTCCTGGAGGTCGTCACCCATGTACTGTGACATCAGGCCTGACTGTATATGAATATTGCCGTACATTCATGAGCTATGTGTCATGAGCTTGATTTATTTTGCTCTGACATACACACACACACACACACACACACACAGGATGTTTCCTGATCTTAAATCAGTGGTTCCTTCCTGACAGCAGGCTGCACAAGTGAGCAAAAATGTTTCAAAGCAAATATTCAACGCCCCGATGTAGCTTGTGGAAGTCAATCGAGTTTCACTTGAGGATCTTTTTGTGAATGATAAATTAAGTGCAAATCGAGCAGTTCAGAAGTCCAAAATTTCATTCAAATGAATGTTTTCAGCCCGGTTTGACAAGGTTCTTAGTCTGGCGTGTTGGCTCCTCAGACCCCCCATGGCATGCGGGGCATGTAATCATCCTGAAAGTCTCACTGGGTGTCTGCACTCTCATAAAGCAGGAAAATGAATTGTGTGGCCCAGGAAGGGAAAATGAAAGAAAAGGAGAATGAAATTACAGGCCTGGCTGACTGCACAAATCATGCATATGATGTTTTATGGCTTGCCAGAAGAATTCAACACCTGTGGATCACCGTAGCTATAATTGTACATGAATGCACCGGGATGGCAGTGGGTGGAGAGCTGTGGTTTGTGTGTCACTGAGTAAGCGACTGAGTGTGTGTACCTTACAAGGTGTCTGTGTGCACATGCAGCTCTGTTTTTCTTGGCTCGGCCCATGTTTTACAGGCAAAGGGAAGATGATAAAAGAAAGACAGGGAACGCCTGTTGTTCACGTCTTGAGTACATCCTGGGTGAGCCGCACACGGCCCACATGTCATGCTCACAGATCCTTCATTTGCCATTTGTAATTACCGTGTTTATTTACCCCATCTGCTTTGGTGGGAAATTGTAGCCCAAATCAATTGGATCAGGACAGTTTGGCCAAGCTTTGGCTCTTTCACCATTTATTTTAATTAAACAAAACAATCAGTAAATTATAAATCACTCCCGCTGTGACCACTAGCTTTGTTTGAACCTGGTCTTCATCTTCAATCCTGACACACCTTGTGCTAAACCTGTCAATAAAGACACTTACTGTAGCTCTTGAGAATTAACCTTTCAACCAGTTTCACTCGGGTTATTTAAATTTTTTATTTGTCGTAGCTTCAGGCATCTTTGGCAGTTTTTCCTTCAGTGTTCATGTAGATTGTTTTAATCTTTTAATACTTTTGTTTTATTTAAAGTCATCTCACGAGAAGTTTTCACCACATTTTTATCCAAAGCAGCTTGTAGGTTGATGTATAAGATGTCCAAATAAATAAGATGACACTACAGCGGATCAAAAAGTCTTTCCCCCTCTCTCTCGCCTCTCTCACCTCTCTGGTGTGGATGCTGATACTTGAGTCAAATTGATTACACCACTCCATCTGCATTATGACTGGCCTCCTCCTGTGTTTGCTGCCTCTGCCTACAGCACAGAGTTAGTGTACAATTACATATAGTTTAATATATCTGCCTGAGCACCTTTAAATAAGCATCTCAAGTCCACAAGGTGATTTGTCTTCCAGCCCCATTACTCTATTGTACATCTTGATAGCCAGGGATCGCTCTGAGCTATGTTTAAGCATTAAATAGTGTATTATTATTTCACATAAATCATGCTGAGATGTTGGGGGGCATTCATAAATTTTGCATTTCTCACAGACAGTATTTTAAAGCTCCCTTCCTCACTCTGCAGCGCTCTGAATTTTGAAACTAAAGCAATTCTGCGCCCCGCACTCGAAAGTACATCAGTGATGGGCACATGAGGCAGGTATATTCAAAACAACATGTAATCCCGTTTAGATTAACTATGATTTACTCTAGCATATCCATCGCGGCATTGTTTCCACCATAAGTAGCCATGCTCTCACTATAGCGATGCAGCCACACCGTATATTGAAAACAATTTGTTTTTGTTGTCACGAATAATGTGGAGCAATCGGACAAAGAGACAGTTTTCACAGTTAACAGTCTGAATGTCTTGTTTGTGCTGCACAGTAAAATAATTGCACACAAATTATTTTGAAGTTTTGAGTCTGATTAATGAGATTTCAAAGTTGACGAATTGATCGGTAGATATTTATTTTTTACTTATCTGAGCCAGATTTGGAAAAAGAAAAAAAAAAGGTCATACCTGCAACCTTTTTCTTTTTATCAATGCAAATAATAATAAACTTTGCATATTCAGTATTTGCATGTTATGAGCTAAGCCACCACTAACGATCCTGATTCTGTGGCAGACACAAATGAACTTCAAATTGGAGGCAGAATCTAAGCCAAGGACTTTAGATTTGTGAGGTGAAGTCTGCAGGAGATTTGTCAGCATCTGTCTGAGGGTATCTTTATGAGTCACATGAAACGTAAATTGCATTGCAGAAAAGGGTCTTTGTGTAAGCAGGAGAGGCCTCTTGTGCAACTTAAATTTTTAATGATGATGAATTTTGCATTCAAAATTTAACTTATCACTTCCTAATTATTATGACAGAATAAATGTCTCATGTGTTTACAAAATCCTTTGTCAGATGCATAATTAGATATTTGCTCATAGATAACAAGAATATTTTCTCCTACTTTATTATGTATTACAAAATTATAAAGACTTGGATGTATGTAAAACATAGTGTATAACATTTCCTGAAGCACTTGGTATTAACTGAAATGACATGCTAAAGAAATCAGTGAGGGGTGTATATGACCCACTGTCACCAGGGTTGTCAGTGCTGCAACAGTCAGTTAAAAAAAAAAGCATGTTAAAGTCACAGCTAATTGGAGATTGACAAAATGCCAGGACAGTTAGTGTTGAGGATTTTGGGTGGGAGTGGGTGCAGAGGGGGTGGCAGCTCTGGGTGTGGGGGGTTGGAGGTGATGGCGGGTGCTAAACAAATGTCTTTGAACTAGTTTCTACTTGTAGAAAACATTGCTTCTGGCCTGATATTCTGTCTGAAGTGTTTGATGGCGATGAGAATTAAGAAACGCGTCGCTGTAGTGCCAAATGATCCAGTAAAAAAAAAGATGGCAAAACACCCACAGGTATTGTGTTCTCATGACATCACCCAGTGTAAAATTGACAATTCCATGTTATTTATTAATTAATTAATTAATTAATTTATTTTTTTGATATTTGGGAGTGAGGTTTCAGTTCTGATGTAAAAGTTAGAATAGTAGTCAGTCTCTGTGAAAATGAGAGGATTTATTTGATTGGTTGGCGTTTCGGTGTCTCATGCCTGTTACATATGTTGCCCTAAAGCACGTCAAGGTGTATGTGAACAGGCTCTGTCTTTCTTTACCTGTTCTTTGAAACATGTCCTCTGACCCTAGACATGTGAAGGCTTCCTGAACCTTTCCCCTTTTTTAGTTTTGTCCCACTGTCAGATCATCTCCTCGGAACTCTGAGCGTGTCATTCCGACTGTCTTGTGATCACACACACATGCACACCAGGCGCTCATACCTGGGAGGATAAATACTCTGCTAAACTGAATAAACCTAATCTAGACATGCTCTATTTCAACCTGTCTATCTGATTCCATCACTGAAGAAGTGTAAACATTAGATGTCAGCTGAATTTTAATCAAACATCACTGGTTCCATTCTTTTTTTTTTTTTTTGATGACAGCAGTGCGTAATTAACACGTGCACACAAGTCATTACATTCCATACACTGTTTGCAGTTTGAATGCTGTGTTTGTCATTACAGCATAGATAAAAATATTGCACATATGTCACCCAGCTTCTGGTCCTGCATGCTTTTTTTTCCCCCCTTCCCCTGTCTTTTTTTTCTTTTCTTTCTGCTGTGATGGCTCGCAGAAGTGTTTTTATGAATGTATCAAAATGGCACGAACACAAAAGTAAAGATTAACACCCCCATTCTTCTCAGCCCTGCCTCTCCTCTAATGTCCCTTTGTTAAAACAAAGCATGTGTCTGTCTGTCATCTAACCATAAGCGCTCGGGATGAGGCAGGATTCCAGTCGTTTGAAGTGAACTTGTCGTGGGAAATCTTCCTTGCTTGGGCTCAGTGCAATCACAGGCTCAAAATGAACATTGTGTGGTGCACCACTTCAAACATTTTTCTTTTGGATGCCGCATTATGGGATGAACTTTTGCAATGCCTGTTGTTGTCACCTATTTTTCACACTGGTAGATGCACGTAGTCACGTTCTTGTGCAACACACAGGTTTACAGTATTGTGTGTGTGTGTGTCTGTGTTTGTGCGCACTTGTAGTCTTGATCCCATTAATCATCAAAACCTTGTCATGTATTTACTCCGAAATACACACATGCAGTTACACACATATGCATTTACAGATGTAGAAAATGACAGTTTAATGTGCACTGACAAGTAACACACCCCCCAAACACACACACACACACACACACACGCATACACGTGCATGCATGACTCCAGACTGCAGCAACACAACATTAAGCGGTTTTCTCTTCTCTGTTATCTCCAGCTTCCTTTTTGCCCTTTGGTTAAACATTCTCTTGGCATGCATGATCTCATTTAACTTTGATTTCCTCTTTTTCCAGGACGGCATCCTCGATGGTTCCAATTTCCAGCCCATTCCCCAATTTTCAACCCCAGTGACAGACAACACACGCTGGAATGTCTGTTTAGCTAAAGAAGGGAATTGGTAAGTGATGATTGTCAATGCTGTTTAAGATAAAACGGAGAGTTTGCAGCAGATAAGCATTTGCCTGGGTTGAGCGCAGGAAGCTCGGAGATGCTGGTTTTTGAATGCGCTGCTATAGAGGCTTCGTACCACATGTGTGTGATTTCATGTTACTGAGCTTTAGGAGAAACTGCCATAGACGACTGTCAGTTTGACATAAATTCCTTTTTTTTTTTTTCCTCGGCTGAAGCTCAATTATATTAAGACACTTAGTGTTCATGATGTAAAATGTGAAAATTAGCAACAAAACAATTGCACTGGTCCAAATGTATTGTCTGAGCTGCACAATACTTCATACAGAAATGATTTGAGCAATTTTTACCTTAGGTTTAATCAAGTAAATATATATGTAATTGTATTTATTTATTTTAAAATAAATAAAAATAGCCATCCTTAAATCAAAAAAGTAATATTTTTCACTGAGTCACTTATACAGTATGTATGTATGCTGTTGGTGCCCAGCGAGATCAAAATATTGACTTGATTTGATTAACCTCTGCAGTGTGGAGAATGTGTCCAACATGAGGGACCTTTTGTTGTTTGAAAAGGAGCAGCTCATTGTTGCACTTTAAGTGGTTTGTGTAATCCACTATAACCAATACCATGAAGCCAAAGGATTCTGGAAATCTGTTTTCGGCGCATTTTGAGTCGAAGCAAACCTGGAAATTCAGTCACTCTTCCCAACCCTGTCATGAAACGGAGCTCCCCATTTCCATATCAAACAGATTAGTTCCAAGGCCAGGGAAGTAGGAGTAATATAAGTAACCGTACAAATTTAAATATAGGACATCAAAAACATTGTTAGGCATTTATTTATTTTTTAAGCAGCCCTGACTTTCTCTGTCTCTCTGTGAAGATGAGATGAAATTGTATCTCTTCACTTTTATTCTCATTTTACTCTTGTGAAAAATCTCGAAGACGGCAGTATTGTAACATTTGTCATGCGCCGCAGTGTCCCGCCGCTCTCGTGTGCTTAACCGTGTCGGTGGAACGAACGTGTCACATCAATAGATACAGTTGTTCAAAATGCAACATCACAACAATTTCAAAAGTGGCCGGTGTTTACACAAGCTGATTTCGGACATGCCTGCAGAAACAGAGGAACACGGAGTTCTGTGGTCGTGATACCGTCCAACACATGACTCATCATGTATTTACACATTGTTGTCTTTTAGGGTTTTAGTAGAATGCGTCCACCCATCATCTACACAAAGTATATAACTTTCACAATTTTACAATTAAAGCGAGGATTAAATGCTAGTTATGAACTAGTTGATTTATATACTTGTGTGTGTGTGTGCATGTTTCATGAACATATTATTCAGCAGTCTGTGTCTTACTGACTAATCTGACCTGCCAGTAGCTCCGTGTCCGGATGGAGAGATGGACAGATGGATGCAGACTGTGCTTCCGCAGCCGTTTATGACTTGGCCTGTGTCCCCCTGTGATTGGAAAAAAACAAAAAGGAAACAAAAAAAAACTTGCTTTGGCCTTGTTGTTTTGGGATTTGTCCCTTCATAATGTAGCTTGAAAACAGGAAAACCAATAGTGGGAATAGACCCCCAAATATAATTAATTTTGTGGGGGCAGGGCGCAAGAAGGGGGGGACTATTATTGCAGGAGGAAGAGTTCTAATCAGTTGCAGATTTCTTCCTGTTTGGTTAGCGTGACCGTGGCCAATTACGAGTGAACTCTGTGTTACAGTTTCACTTCCTGTGCTACCCAAAGAATGGACTAGGTCCGGCACAGCTGAGTCTGGCAAAGCGCTGAGAGAGGGAGTACGAGACGAGAGAGGGAGAGCGTGGAGATAAAGGGGAAGAAAGACGAACCAAGACGCATAAAGATGAAACTGTTGAAAAGTAAACATAGTGGGGGAAGGCAGGGGAAAAAAGGGTGGGGGGGAAATCTCTAGTCGGATCTAAGGTGCGCAGAGATGAAGGCACATACATCCTTTATCCACCTAATATAGAACATGACATGGTTTACAAAGGAAATGAAAGGATTTTGGACCTGACTTCTCTTGCTGGTTCAGCTGTTCTCAGGTAAAGGCACAAACTGCAGAGCAACAGTGCAAACTCAAGCCACAAATGCAATAACACATAACTCAATCATTTAAGCGATATTATCGAAAGACACAATTTGGCATTGCTGTTTTCCCCCCCTAAATTGAATTAAACCACTGGACAAAACAACTGATAGACAATTACAGAGACATTCCGTAATTTGCATAAAGTGTCCTTTTTTCCCCCCGACGTGTGGAAGTAACTCAATAGGTCATGGTACCTCCTGGAAAGATCTTCATGCTCATTAACCTGATACAGCTTTTGCTAAAGGCCTTGCCAAGCCAGTAGTTCACACCACATTATAACAATATTCTCCAAATGCCCTCCCTGCTTTTTTCTCAGGCCTTCTGCGGGACATTTGTGTCTTTTCATGTGGATGCTTTGTGATCGTCTACTTCAAACACAGTCCACAAAAGCACCAGACGTAATGAAACTTAACTGTCACTGCCACGGTTTCCATTCACAATCACAACCTGGCCCACTGAATAGTTCCCTTTGGCCTCATTCCTTTCCACTGCTCTCTCTGTCACTCTGTTTTGCTTCTCCCGGCAATATATCTCCCTTAATTCACTTTGTGTAGTTGCAGAATTAGAGAAAGGTTTCCCAAGGTTACATTGGGAAAAGGTGATCAGAGATTATGTACTATCTAATCCATTGTAGTTTGATTTGATGAGTTTTATAATTCAGTTAATTTTCCCTATATGTGTTTTTAAATTGCATTGTTATTATTATTATTATTATAATGTAACATGTCATTCTTTTGCCCTATATTCTTAAATTTTATAATCTGTTATACATGTGCTTTTTTCCTGATATACGTTGCAGTTTCAATGATGACACTGTTGATATATATGAAAAAATACTTGAATACATTTGTACTCTGCTCTAAATTACCAAACGGATGATATAATATTTATTACCATTTTGCAGCACAATTGAAATCTTCTCAAGGGGCCTAATACTGTAGCACTTACAAGTGCAATAAATTACTCGGAGGATGTTCTACGTTCGAGGGACGATGCACATTACTGCCACTATAAATGTAACTTACTGTTTTGCATGCAAGTACACACACACACAAACAGAAATACACCTACTTGTATGAGGCTACAGTATGTCTTTGAGGACACTCACTACATTCCATAACCTTACACTTAATCATCACAAGTAAAATGCCTACCCAATCTGCTTATCATGACCCTTAACTAGATTCTAATCTAGCCCCTGTAACCTGTCCTAACCCTCAAACATCCCCTTTGTCAGGATTGCCTAAAATGGCCTCATATTCCCAAAATTGCCTTCACTCTCTGTACCTCGTTGGTCCTCACATGAATAGAAACCCACGTGATGTACACACGATGAACAATATGAGATGAAGAGCCATACTATTCAGCGTGAACTGGAGGGTCCAAGTCACTAAACTAATCCTAGTACCACAGATTCCCACTCCCTTTCTCAGTCTGTTGCTGCAGCTGCCTGGGATCATTTCACAAACACGAGGTATTCCTAGAAGAATTGATTCTGTTAGATAGTACATTGATCACACACATTGCCTGCAGACAGAAGATGGCTTTACAAGCAATAAGATGGGAGACAATTATATTATTTTAGTAAAATAAGACAGAGTACAAGCAGCGAGTGCCAATAGCCCAGGCGGGGGGAAAGGCACAGGCGGCCCCCTCTGTGGCTGCCTCAATGTGTTTGTGCTCCATCCTCAAGTGGCACGGTAATCCACTAAACTTTCCTCCACCCGCTTCCCTCAATGCAATCAGGATGCGAAGGCTCACCAGTGATTGCGTTCATTTGTAAAAGCATCCAAGCCAAAATTGAACCCCAAGGCTGATAAACTATAAAGATGCTGATCAGATCGTGGCTAAGGAGTCCACACTGGAGGGCACGAGATGTCAGGGCTGCAGCCAAAAGAGCAATGACTCTGTATACCTCACTTGGAGCCAGGCGGCTGCCCGTGAATACAAACAAGACGAGAGAAAACACATAAAACCCACAACAAAGTGCAGAAGGATTTCTCATCCAGCAGAGGAAGGTATTATCTGTCCAACAGATTAGCAGTTTTTCAGATGTTTGTTTTGTTGGTTTTCGTTTTATTGACTTTGTTGGTAGATTGAGAGCTTTTACTGTTGAGAGGTTCACCTAATGCGATATATTTTATTGATGTAGATTCCGTAATGTATCTTAAGTCGAGCAAATGGCCGAAAGAGGTGCAGTTCAGGGGAGTGTCATTGTTGTGACATTATAACTAATTGATCAGAATGAAAATGAAAAAGTCCAATTAGTTTTGTTTGTGTTACGCACTCGACGACACTGCTTGTTGATACCACAGATTTTAGTTGGCTTTACAACACTTTCCCACAAATATCACACCTTTCTGACACTAAATGAACAGTGTCATTACTTTAAACACACCTTTCTGCCTCTGCTAGTGTGTAAAAGACTGAGGACAGACGGAGAGAACGAAGGAGAGGGAGGATCTGAGGATCTTTTTTTTTCCCCTCTCCATCTTTGTGGCCCCAGTGCGTTAAATGTCAAAGAGCAGACAGCAGGAGACTGATTCCATGAAGCGATGTGAATGGGACTATTGAAGACCCGCTTTGATTGACAGCTCTTCCTCTCTTGCTTTGCCCTGAGGGTGACTGACAGTGTGGTTCATCTCACATTTTGTGACTGAGCTAATCCAGTAAATTCCTACCAGACGCAGCACAACTCAGCAGAGACCTCCTGCTCCTTTCCCAGGTGGAGTTTTTATTTTATCTCTTCCTCCCCAAAATAAAATATGTTTTTCCATCTGTGGCACTGAAAACAAACCCAGGGAGGGGGGGGCGCCTATAATTAAGTGTAAGTACATAATTAAGCAAGTTAGGAAAAGTGCTAGTTTTCAATGAATTAAAATGTAGACTAATTACATGTGGGAATTAGCCTGCTGTTGTGCTAGTGATTAATACTGTCATAGGTTATTGTCTCAATATGCTGCCAGTTGGAGATGGGATCACCTTACTGGAACGATTGATCTCTTGCCAAGTTCAAAAATTAATTGACTCAACAATCACTGACACACAACTATCTCACACGTTGTCCCGCATGCCCACAAGGTGCGTCACTTATCCTCTCGACCTTGCACCTGTATTTTGATGTGTGCGCCGGTTTCCCAGAAATCACTTCTACCACACTGCAGCTGGCTGAAAACACACGTTAAGAAAAAAAAGAGACAGAACTTACAAGATGATTGCAGTAGCGGCCAAGGGTTACCGCGGCGTGCCTCTTGACAGCCACGTCCCACATTAATGCAGCGCTCCAATAAGGAGAACTATTTGACACTGGCATTAATCATCATTCCTAAATGATCACTCTGCAAGGGTATGAATTTAGGCGTGATTAATTGCGAGCGATGATTTACCTGCCTCCTGCGTTCGGCTGGTGTTAACCTCAAGTCAAAGCAGTGGAACCCAGAGTGGTTAACCGTGCCAAGGAAACTTTAGAAAAGACAATGAAGAGTATCAGTTAACCAAAAAAATAAATAAATAGCAGTAACCTGATACCTTTACAGCATGAAGGAAGAAAAAAACATATTTAATTTTGAAGGTATAATAGATCATTACATTAACTCTATTTCTTTATTTAAATATATGGAGTACATACACAAAAAATCAAAACAATCACATTTTGTTTTTCTTGGGTGCAAATACAGTGCTGTGTTGAATGTTAACACTGAAGCTGCATAAAAATGTACTTCCTTGCTATCATTTTTCACATTAACCATACAATAAAGCCTCTAATGATTTAAAAGTAGCTCTGCCATGAATAATTCCCTGTGTTCATACGGTGAGCTCCCGTGTTCTGTCCAAGCAGAACCTAGAAGACGATACCCCGGTGTGTGAGTCAAGGTGTTTACTTCCTCAGCGCGATGAACGCCTCGCCAACCAGTTGTGACAATAGTTAAGTGGGATAAAGACCCGACACAACATGAACTGGGGATGACTTGTGCATCATCAAACTCGTATGGGGTCGTGCACACTTGCAATGGTATGCTTTTGAAGTTAGCCAAAACCGCGGGGTGTGGCCCACCTCGCCGTATTGCATTACTATGACACTTACAGTCAGGAGCATGTATTATTTTTTTTGTATGTTTTGTTGTTACATCCCAAGATTTGACTCCTACTCTAAAGCCTGTGCTCATTAGAGGTTGTTCACATACGCAAATGAGCCTGATAATGACACGATTTTATGCACAATTCAAATGATTCCTTCTTGACACAGCTAATACATCTGTCATGTGGCTCCTCATTTTTTTGTTGAATAATTAAAAAAAGAAATAGAGAAACATTCTAATGAGAGAACCTTACTTGGGGGCTTTGCTGCTCCACTGACTATCATATTAATGTATTCCTGTGTGAATTAAACGCATCATCAAACACCTAAGTTCCCTCTATATTTTCCTCTGAAGACGAGGGCTGGACACCAGTGTCTACCTTGCCCGCTGCAAAAATGAAGGGCATTCTTCATTATCACACCTCTTGTGATTACTTGTTAATAGCCAGGTACTAATGGTCCCCCCAGTAATTTGACAAAAAACACTGGGAATTTAGGTTTTTATGACAATGACATTGTTTCGGTCAATGATTAAGTCATTAAGAAATGTCAAAGTGAGTTTAAAGTGACGCCGAGTCAATACTCCTCGCTGGCTTTGTCTGTAGTCTGCAATTGTTCACCTTATTATAAAGACAGCATATCTCCAAATGTTTATGGTTCGAATGGGTTGCCAACACAAGCACAAGACACAAGATTTATCCTTCTCTTTCTCATCTTTCCTGCCTGGAGCTCTGGTGACTGCCAGTGTAATCTGTGTCTGACCTTTCTGCACCACCTTATACCACTCTCTGTTCCTTCCTCCTCCCATCCCTCCATTCACCCGCCATCCCCGCTCCTCGCCACAGACTGACAGTCATGAGAGCTCCTTTCTCTCAGTGGCTGACAGCTAGAACTGGCTCATTAAGGCAAATTGGGAGCAGGGAGACTAAACTCAGCAAGCAGAGTTATTTAAGAGGCCACTTTGTGGCAGAGCAAACATGCCAGTTCATGCTCTGTATATAATGGCTTGTTGAGGTTGAGGAAATATGTCAGACTTAACTATGATAATGCAGCGTTGGTGTTGGGATGCTAAATGGCTGCGGTCTCGAGGGTGTGCCACAAGAGCCGGGGGTTGATTGCTTTTGAAAATTTTGAATAAATAAGATGGAAAATCAGGTTTTTAAAATTCAAATTTAGTTTCCAAACAAGGGAAAAAAACAAAACAAAGCAGCAAAGCATGCAGTTAAGGTGAGACTGAAACGTTAGTTGTTGAATATTCTGAATAGATTTGCCCATAGCTTCGAGAGCAAAGCAGGCAATATGTGATTGATCACGTCCCAAAGGGGCAACAGCCAGCATGCCGTCTATACACAACAAACGTTGTTGGATGCACTAAACTAAGCTCACACAACCTATGCAGATAGCAACCTCTTTCATTTTAACATGTGCATACTAAACCTGGCTGATAAACGATTTGCCTAGCAGCATTTCCGTCCATATTTTATCACAGCAGACAATGCTCAGTGGCGTTGCCAGACTTGGTGTGTAACCAGTATTCAGGCAAAGAAGCTCCTCCTGAACCCCTCAACAGCTTGGCTCTTATAATTAACTTCCAAAGGACTGATGGAAGCTTGAGAGAGAACAGGAATAGAATACAATGGAGCAGAATTGAAGATGCAAATGCAGCAGAAGAGGAAATGTCCACGATACAGACAAAAATGTAATTTGACAGAGGTCTTGGGTCAGTCATGCTTAGAGCTTATTCCGTGCTCTGCCGATAACCTCATCATACGAAAAGCTCCAGTTGAGGCAAAGCTGAATGAAAGGATTAATGAATGTTTATACTTAAAGCCTTGCAAATTTTTTTGTGGAACATGGTGAAAACCTTTAAGCTGTAGCACATGGGCAACATTTTTAAAACCAGTATTCTGAATCTGGCATTTATGCCAAGAATATGAGCCGGATAGGATTTTAACTGCGTTATCCAGAGGCTAGTGTCTGCTAAATCTGGAGCTTCACCGATTTCTTTTTTTTTTTTTCCACTTAGAGTACTTCCAAATTTGAAAGTCTTCAGATTCTAGTAAAAAAAAACAAACAAAAAAAACAAAAAAAACTTTTAGAATATTAACAGTGTGTTCAACAAACAATAGTGCACGGTACAGAGAACATTATTACTCGCTGTAAGGCTGTAGCAGATAACAGCGGCATTACATCATATTCCAAATAATTTTGATGGCTACTACTTTTTCATAACATAAAATAACTCCTGTAAAGAGGGGTTTATAATCTGCACATGCATGTATACAAGTATAAATGGATCACATCGGTGAAGTTAAAGTTTTTTTTAACACGTTGCCGCATGCATTCCCATGCCTTGATAGACAGCTGACTGACGTCGTTTGCGCGCACACACATGCACACATACACACACGCGTGACGTGTGCGCACACACACAGACATCAGAGCTCAGCCTCTGCTCTTCCTCAGCCTAACCTTAACCAGACACTTCTCCTGGAAGCCCCAGGTGACTCCTTGACTCGCTCTGATTGGACGGATCGCATGCAAGCCTTCTGTTAAAAGGGGATCATTAATAGCCCACATACGACCTCTGACCATCCCTTTAAATCATTAGCCGGCCAACTGATGGTTTCTATTTACCGTCCCCATAGGAGATCTTAAAGAGGGAGGAAGATCTGTTGTTGTAGGATATTGTGACAGTGGAGCTGATGTGTTGCATTTAATGCCGGGGAAAGTCGATATCGGATAACTTAAATGTAAGGATGTTTTTTCCTTAACCATGGCTTGTCATTTTTAAGAATTGATACTTAAAACATGTGCTAAATGTAATGTGATGAAGTTTAAGTTTCTGACCCCAACAACCCAGTATTTTTAGATATTTATATAAAAAATACTGTATATCAAATATTAAAGGATATTTTGATCCCAAACACACCTTTACTAAAGTTAAAATATTAAACAATCCATAATTTTCATTTTGTTTATTGTAAGAACATATTTAAAATTAGTTAAACACATTTCCAAAACAAATCAATTCAAATTAAGCAATAAACAAGACAGGTTTTTTTAGATCGAATTTTAAAATGGAAACTAAAATCGATGAAGGTTTAATTTATGGTTAGAAAATTTAAAAAGGATATTATGTAGAAAAGTAAAACATTTTTCTGTTTTTATCCAACTTTGCTCATCCACGTTTGCAAATAAGTAATAATAATAGTTCATTCTTGTACCAAGAAAAGGACCCAAACTATAAAACCTCGGCTTCCGCTTTGCCTCAGATATGATCAGAAGAGGAGAGCTGCCGCACAGAGCGAGGTGTGTGATAAGAAGAAAAACAAGTAGTGTGTGCTTGGAGTGTCATTGTGGGTGTGTGGCATGTGTTTTAGTTTCCATAATGCTTGTTTATGTGTGTGTTTGGAAGGAGCCTTTCCGTAGAGCCTTTCCTTATCGCCCCTATGCTTAAATCATGTGTACAAGTTGTTTCCAATAAACTGTTAAATTTGATAAAGAGGTCTGGTATTATATAACAACGGCTCCGGGGCACTCGGACCTCTGCTATCATGAATACATTTCGCCTGATAATAATGCTGTGACTTCAGTCACTGCCAGAGGAAAAACCCGCTGCCCTCGTGGAAATCAACTCGTACACCACTGTGACACCTGTATATATGGACAGGTGATGAGATTATCATATATTTATGCTTCCTGGGTTAGTGTTAAGAGACTTCTACAAATGAGCACGAGTTGCACAAGGGACTGGAGGGCATGACTTGGAATGCCATGGGTAGAGAATCCTCACTTCACAGGAAAAGCTCTTTTATTCATGAGCTGAAAGCTATATATATCTATCTATCATGGTATACCTCTGCATTTGATTATAAGTCATTGTAATTGTGTATAAATGCTACCCAAGGTCTTTGTTTTATTGTGGAGTATTTACAGTTTATAGTGGCAACTTGTCATTTGCGAGACAACATGGATCAGTGACTGAAAATGAGCAACGTGCAACTTGTTAATTGTACATTTCTAAATAAATTAGCATGTATCTTATAGTAGGGTTGTAACCTGTCAACACCTTTGATTAGCTACAAAAAAGAAGAGACCTGCTTTTCCAGAATCTGAGACTTCATTACTGTGTTAGCAGCAGAGGATATTTGGTATTCCCGACTGCACCAGTCTGTCTCATATCTCTGGTCTCCATACAGTAGCTAGGTAGCAAAGATGGTAGGCAGGTGATGAATGTTCAGTAATTGTAAGAGTTCAGTGGTAGAAAGATTCAAATCCATGACAGTGAGAAATGGAAGAGAGCCCCGAGGGAAATTTCAGGCTGTGGGGAAGTGCATCCAACCTGTCTAAATAACAGATCACTCCTCAACTTGGTCACTTGCTCAGAACATGCACTCTGATATTAGAAATGTGCTTTTGCTGCAAATGAGTGCATCTGCGCAGCCCCCCCCCCATACAACACCTTATACACTTATTATAGAGAATAAGATTAGCTGTGTGGTGCACAGAGTAAAATGTTTGAATAAAATTGTTAGTTATAATTATGAGTACAAATGAACTGTTGAAGATCTGCTGTGTGTTTTGAATGGGTCGATCTGTGGCCGTGTCTCTCTGTGAATGCAGTCCAGAGCTCTGTGTTTATTTGTGAGTCTATTATGCACAAATGTGTTCTTGTCTAATGTGCAAATGTATCCGCTAATTCGTGATAATGCATAGATAAACACTTGCACTAATGCCAAGGTCAGGCTACACTGATTTGGCAGATGAAGGAGAAATCAGTTAAAGCTTGACAATCAAGTTGCACATCTGAGAGGCTTCATGACCTCCCGACAAAAAGTTTGGCATGTTTGATTTTTAAGTGATCTGCAAAAGGGATAGTGTAAAGATACCAACTGGTGAATTGAAAAAAGGAGATAAAGAAAAGCCCTTTTTCCCCCCGCTTTTTTGAATACAACAGCAAGTACCATACACACAGCTTCGGAACTCCCTGTTTTGTTTCAAGTTTTATCTAGACCCTCTTTCTTCCGGTGTCAATGCGATGCTCATAATAATTGATTCCATTTGGTTTGTCAACTTGAAAAGGTCAGTGAGAAGACGTGTAACTTATTAGCTCCCACTCCTTTCTTCATGAATTAGTACACAACGGAAATAGTCTGCTTCTTCTCAATTACGGTCTATTGTCAAGTAAATCTGTAGCATATGATATAAATGTACATATGTTTTCTTCAGTCATAGTCTCTATAGCACCAGTAAATGTCAGTCACTTTGACTCTAAACTGTTGTCAACTAATCTGACATAGTTACCACCATAACTGACGCAAAGTGTCTGTGTGCATTCATTTATAACTAAATCACCTTAAAAAAAATAGAAAATACGAAAAGTTAGAATTAATTACGTCTAAATTTGTGTTTTGGTTGAATGCGACTCAAAGAATAACCCGTGCAGGGTTATTTTTTATGAGTTATTATGACATAACTGTGATTATTATCAGCATTGCTATCAGGAATTTAGTTAAATCGGAGGTGCTTGCGTGTGTCTTTGGCTTTGTATGCTCATGAATGTAACTGTAAGGTGTGCACACATGTTTCCATGGGTGTATGTCCTGCTTTGTCAAACTCTTTCCCCTCAGGAAAACTTATCCTCTGCAGATGTTATAATCTGACTGTCATTATTTCATTCACCTTCTGTTCGACGCTGCGCCACTTAGACCTCAGTCGTGAAACCGAACATGCCCTGTCTCATCCGACGTGGAATGTCAGGTAGCATTTTTGAAGCGAAACAATCTTGCAGGAGATTACTGGCAGCAACACACACATTAATTGTACCAGTTCCTTCACACAAGCAGAGGTTACACTTTGGAGCCTAACAATTATTCAAGCTGTTTCATGTAGCTGGCATTAGTTTTTCCTCACGGCTGGGGAATTATCTTAATTTACCCATCAAGAATGGACAAAAGAACAAAGAGCCTTATGTTATTAACAGCTATATGTCACTAAATTCAAGAGCGTTGCACTGCTTTATTTAATGAGTTTCCACAGATGCTGCTGTGCGATACTGTAAATATTCAGACAGAGAAAAATGAAGGCTGATGACAAACACCTTCATTAGGTATGGAACTTCCAACAAAGTTTGATAACTTCATCATCAAGGATGCCGCCTTGGTTTCAGTTCCACTGCATAAATCATCAATGATGCTTACACAGTTAAGTGCCTGCAGGTATTTCCCAAAGCACAAGGATAAAACATTTAGCTAATAACACAGGCAGACTTCATCACTTAGTCACAGTGAAACTGCGCAAGACATCAAGTGACAGGATGAAGAAGTTTTATGCTAAAGGCTGATCACTGTTGTCAGTACAGAACTGCAGATGTGGGCAACATCTCCCACAGAAAGGGCAAGAATTTGGATAGATAACACACAGACGAGAAAAAAAAAAACCCCTACAAACCCACTGCGTGTTGCCTCAAGCTTTTGTGCAACTTTTCAATAAACTCACAATCTTAAGTTTAACTTGGTGGTCAGACAGTCAAAATATAGTAAAAGACAACATCAGCGGCTGTCTGCCTCTGTGGAAACGGGTCACTCATGAAGTGCTGACCTTACCAAACAACAACAAAATGTGCTCTCTGCCGACTTCCTAAGTTAAGCTGTGGAAATGCAAACCGCACAAGTGGTATTAGATGGGAAATTTGTATGCCCCTTGCATTAATGATGACATTATTACCAAGCAGATAGAATGAGGGAGAGAAAGGAGGAGATTGATGAAGATGGTGAGCAAGTGCCACTGAAAAACAAAGAAAAACTCTTGTAAAAGACTAAAAATGAAGTGGGAGTGAAGAGGGTCATGGGAAAAAAAAAAGATTAATTTGACATGCCCTTCAGGGTCTTGTAGAGAAGAGTTTTTTTTCCTTTTTTTTTTTTTAGGGTGGCTGGACCCTGTCTCATTGTTAATTGGAGTGCTCAGCTGTATCCTACTGTCCGCACTCTAGTGGCACCCCCCAAGGTGCAGGGAATTACCGTATCTGCCTTCCCTCCTTTATATTTAGGCCATTTAAGGTTGCACGGTTTTAAAAAGGAAAGTCAAAAGATGCCATTCTTTATGAATGTCTGAGGGTATGAATAGGGTCGCCACTCCTCTTCCTCTGCACCCTCAGGACTTCACCTTTTCAAATATAACGAATGCCTCAATTAAAATCCCTTTCAAACACCGTGCTTATTTTTTGATAACAATTGTCTGCCGCTCCCCTTCAGTTCCCTCTACCTCTGCTTGTCTGCACTCTCTCTGTCTTTGTAAAGTGTGCATGGAGGGCAGAGGATGCGCCTGTGTAAAGAGAAAAGAGACAAACCTGGTAAAGTTAAATAAAGGGAGAGATAAATTAAAACAAAAAAAGAGGTGTGATTGCTTGTGAGTGAGTGAGGGGGTTAGTTATGAGAGAAGGGATCGATGCAGGGCCTAGAATGATATGAGCCAGCAGATGGCAGGGTAAGTACAGTAATATGGCCACTTCCACTCTGTCTGTCTGGCTTCAGCCAAACAGCAGGTAAGTGGAGATTTCTTTTTTTTTCTGCCCACATTCACACATTCAGTCACATCGCAAATAACTTTTACCCACATTGAAACTCATACAAGCCAAAAAAGCTCAGCCACATGAACGCAGATGGCACATGAGTGCTCTTAAATGGATCGATTAATACTTTTTAGATTATTGTGCAAATATGAAAACACACACCCCGTCATGCGCATGCGTGCAGACACAGACATACACACATATGCAAGCAATCAGGAAATTCTCCACTCTTGTCAGGTAGAAGAAGAAATTCTGCAGATTGAAACTTTAACAGTTCTTTCTGGGGTTTTTTGGCACTCCTCTTTTCTCATGGGGCTAGTCTGTAAATATTTAAGTGATAAATTGGATGCTCTCCTGCATGGAGTGAGCTGAGTCTTTGGCTGTTTTGCTCCTGATAAGTTTAAATAGTTCCATTTTCATTTGCGCCGCGTTGTCGGGGAGAGATTGCGGGTGGCGTGCCTTATGCAAGTTAAAGCTCTAATGGTTACAAGACAGTTTGTCGCCATTTGAGGCTCAAAGGGAAATGAAACTAATGCTGAATAATATGTTCTTAGGCTATCATTAGCATCGGAATAGGTAAATGCATTAGGGCTCTATGGAAGATGACTGGCTTTAATAAAAGACCACTTAAAGACCGCAAACAACAGCAAACAAGTAAATCTAAAAAACGTGGGCCCTGCTCGCTTATTTTAGACCCGTGGACATTATCAGCATCTCAACTGTATGGTAGTGGAGATTAACTGCCTGGCATTGTTTAGCTTAGCTTCATCTTGGCTGTGTTCGATTAAGCTCTAGGGAGGAAACTAAAGACAGACTTTTTCCATTCTGTAATATCGACTAATTAATAATTATGTCAATTCCTCCTTTCCAGCTTTTGGTTATGTGCTGTTTTTGCGACATGGGTGAAACCATTTTTTTTTTTCTTGATGAAAGCAACACAACAATTCTGTTTACTGCATCTTGCATACAACTAAATTAGACACGGGCTAAGTGATGGTTTGCTGTTGCACAGGGTGCAAGCAGAGAGGGTATAAAAGTGCATCCGTCACTGTAAGAACCTAACAAGCAGGCTTGTTGTGGGGTTGAATGTGGTTTTCATGGAGAGCTCCAGCTGTTGATACAAGAGACTCAAAACTCTCTGCCTTTTAAGAAGCGATGCGTCTGTGCATTTCTCCCTTTCTGTCTGTCTGTCTCTCGCCCACGCTGTTTGTTTGTGCTGGTCTCTCCCTCTCTCTTTCTTTCCCAGTCTAAACCAATAATGTATGATATCTTTATCTTGAGAGTCACGGTAATATCATCTAACACACAGACATCCCCACTTGCCTTTTGGGCTTTTCTGCCTTTGACTCTAAGTGGATAGTCATCCTCAAGAGTGCCTCCTGACAATAACTAAAATGCAATGTAATGGTTTGGTTATGATTATTTTCTGTAGAATTTGTCCCATTTCTTCTGACTGATGTTTATAGAGGAGGACACTGGCACATTGGATGGTAAAATCCCCGGTGATTCTGTCCCTTACACATCCAGCACGGTGCCAGTAAATAAATCTCCCAGACTCCAATAAAATATGTTATTTCTTCCCTATGAATCATACAACATGGCAAGGTTTCATTTCTGACCATACTGTGTTGGCTGCAGGCTCTGAGATTCTTCAGAGAGAATTATAAGATATATAAAGTAGGACAGTGGTTGTTAAACTCTGTCAGGAAATACACATTCTCCAACGCTTTCTGTAAAACAAGAGTGATCCTTCAAATGGATTCAGAAGCTTAACCAGTGCATTATGGTGTTTTTGTTGTATTTGGCTCATATTGGATGTATTCCATCTTGGATTGCAGCAGTTTAGAGTAGATGTCGGAATGATTTGTCGTCACGTTTTTAATATCTATTTTTTTCGTCTTTTCTAACTGATTAAAATCCATTTCTGCGTTAAATATAATGTGTTGAAGGGTTAACAAAAAAGCATCTGAATACTCTACTTTCTCTTGTATTCGCCCATCTTTCCCAAGAGTTACAAGTGTTATGTTATCCATGTAAGCCCAAACAGCATTTTTCACCTTGTTGAGTCACAATGCTGCAGACATGTAAAGGCAGAACCCCTTTTAAAGACAGTGCAAATGTTTGGGTGGCTCAACCCTTTCAAATTAAATGGATAGCATCCCAGGGAGGCCTATCAAAATGATTAAAAATGGTGGAAGACAGCATGTGTGTGAAGTGTCAAGACGAGTCGGCACAGGCTAGACGACCTGCACGGAGAGCCAGGAAGCTTATTAGCATTTCAGTGCATAGCAACCTGCCTCGCCTCAAGCACTGATCTTAACTTGGTCTGTCCAAAACTGCACCTCTCTCTCTCCCTCTGTCTCTCTCTGTCTCTCTCTGTCTCTCTCTCTCTCGCTCTCTCCTCCTGCATGTGCAAAAACATTCACGTCAGGAATGTTTCTGTGTGTTAATGTCAAACTGGAGGTGCAGCCTGACAAAGACTGTTTATGCATGAGCCTGAGAAGTTTAATGCTGTCCACACTCTGTGTGCAGAACAGCAGAGGTGATGGCAAGTTCTCGGTTATCAGTTTATGTCATCGGATTGAAGTTTTGAAATAAATTAAAGCTCTGGTTTTAAACTTTCCGAGGTGAAAACTGAATTTCATTCCCGTCAAGTTTGTATGTTCTTATCGCGTTAACGGTTTATTCCTCCGTCCGTGAAACCACTGTGTTCTCAGCTTTTACATCAGGAGAGACATTCCTTTGGAAGGGAATATGCTGCATGGAGATCTGTTTGATGGTGTGTTTTGGTCCGAGTTGGATCAAATATTGCCAGTGAGTTTCAGTTAGAAGAGACCAGCCAGGTGCTGCGGGCTAAAACAACTGCTCTGGACAAAAAGTGGCACCCTCTTTCATTTTTAATCCAAGTCATTCCCTTTTTTCATCTTCCCATCTTTGTCTGAGTCGGTATTAAATACATAGCTCAAAAAAACTGTGTTGTGACTGTGTTTTCAGACAAAGGAAATAAAGTTGAGTAAGTGGTGCATTTGAACTTGAATTATTCTTGTTTATTTTTTGATCTTTTAAAGATAATATCTGTAGCTAACTTGTAATTAATAATTTTCCAGCAGAAATTCGAAGCTGACCGACAATCTTTACCTCAGTTCCTGTCTTTTGGAGTAAAACATCAACAACGTAGCAAGAAAACAACAGTAACACCTCAGAAAAGTACTTCACAGACATTTCAGATGTTTTTGTTTTCGTTCTCTCATTTTGCTTCCCTCTATTTTCCCCTGTCGAGATGCAAGTACATCACAAGTAGACCTGAATGTTTAATCAGTCACCGGGGCCCATCATGTTTCCATATCAAACACTTTATAGGACTTTATTGACTCTGAGTTTTTATGCTCTTCTTCATCCTGACAGTATAACGAATGGGCTGACTGTGCTCTTCTAAGATTGGAGGCCATTTTGTGGCCGAGCTCTGTGCTCAACATTGTGACTAATGGGTAGCCCTCGAGGACTTTTGGAGGCATCACTCAAAAGAGGGTTGTCTTCACAGTTATATTTTGGTATTGAATATATTTGAATGTTCATGCTTATTTCTGGTGCAAGGAAGACCAATTTAGGTTTGTGTGGAAAAAAAAAAAGAAAAAAGAAATGGGTTACCTCTAAAATTGATAATTAAACTCTCGTGATGTGAGTGGGTATTCCTTTATTCCCAGACTTGCTTGTCTCAGTGAAGCAACCTTTGGAGGGAGAGCTGGGGGAGTCCTCCCGTCTTCCTTACAGCTCCCAGCTCTTCACAAGTCCCCCAGTGCATCTCGTTGTCGCTAACGAAAGATCTCTGCCTTTTCTGTGTACAGTAGATACCCTACCTTTGGCATGTGGTCGTTGCTAATTACTTTGAGCTGTTAAGGGAGACATATCTGGGGAGACAGGCAGTAGGCAGAGACCTACAAACCCAGTTTAAAAGAAGAATCAGATTTTTTTTTCCATTGCTTCTGATAGCTTTGTTTGACCTGTAAGATGTGTACACTCTCATACGACCAATCTTCTCAATTGGGAGTGTATTTGCTTCACTCACGGTGTGTGTTGCATTTAAATGCCTCAAAGAAGCTGATAAAACTCTCCGGCCCATTTGTGACCTGGCCCCAGTTTTTAGTTAGTAGCTTGGGGGAAGTCAAACATCATAAATCCTGACTAAACCTGCTTTGGGTTCTGATTATTGGGAAAAAAATAAGGGAAAAGGACAAATGTTGAGAGCAATCATTAGTGAAACCAAAAAGTGGCATAAATCAATTTGAAACAGTAAATTAGCTGGTATAAATCACTGTCCAGGCTTCAGTAAGCCGTGGTGGCAGTGTCAGGGATCGGGTTTAGCTCGCTTGCTGCCTGGTAAACTGCTCCATTTAACTCCCCTCCGACTCCCACTGGCTCATTGCTAAATAAGGATATCAATTAGGCTAAAGCACTCAGCAAAGGCTCCCAAGTTAACCATCAGCCGAGGCATGAATGGATCTTTGGGGATATTGACTGCTGCGGCAATAGGTTTGTAAGTGGGCTGACCAAGGGGTAATTAAAGCAGCATTATCATGTTATGCAGTTTATGGTACTTCTGTGGCTCTGTATGGCATCCATGCAAGACTGTGGAGGATGGAAAAACAGAGACACTGGCTGGAGTGTCGGGGTCAAGCTGGCTTGTCAGTAGAAAGGTCAGTCCTGGGTGTATCTTGGTTTACTTACTCTTGATTCTATTTGGATCAGACTGACATGGCTGCCGAAAGCTGTCAGGGTTATATAATTATGCTTACAGTGTTAAATCCAAATGAAATAACACATCTTTCATCTACTCTGTATTTAAAAAAAAAAACAAAACAAAAAAAATTAATTTTGCCGATCCAGTTTCTGTGAGTTAGAATTATGTCTGAACACGATGTGAAGAAAATCACCAGGAATAAGCTCAAACCTGCCCGCTATATGAGGTGGCCTTGATGTATGTGCAATTACAGCATAATTACAGCGATAATTACTGTATGGGCAAGATTAATAACTTTATTAGCTAAAATGGTTCACTTTTAAAAGAGGGAAATGTATACGTTGGTCTTGTGGAACTAAATTTGCTCAAAGTCAATTAACGGGCTGATTTTATATCTCATTACTCACGTGTTTCACCTTGGAAAGGCACCTTGAGAAGCTAAATTTAAAATGTAAAAAGGTCAGGAAGTCCCTTGTACAATTAAGCCAGGAGTTTCGAAAGAATTTCATCACTATTGAGAAAATGACAAAGTGTCTATTTTGGCCAATCTAATGAGAGAGACCTACTTCAAAGTTAAACCTTGTTAACTGTCCAGTGAGCCTGTTCAACAAATTTCAATTACCAGAGGAGAGTTAACTACAGTCTGCACTGACAAGATTTATTTATCTTGTCTGTGCTGGATTTTGTGGTTGTTTTTGACAAGGAGGACCACAGTCGGGCTGTTTGTGATTTGACTAAGGAACAACTGGCCCTTAAGCTCCTTTGAAACAATAATAACTTCTCTTTAATTCAGCCAACAAGGCATATTGCACTGTTTGACAGGGCTAGATTTGTTTTATCAAGACCTATTAACCATTTCCTTTTTCTTATTAAATGCATGCTCACTAATTCGTAATTTTTACAACGTGATGTAATTATGATGTATCATTTCTTTCAAATAAAGGCCCCGTCCTCTCATGGTGTTAATTTGAGTGTGTGAACTTTATACTTTGAACTAATTGGTTGCTGTCGAAATCCCCTGAATGTGAGTAATTTGATCAGGTATTCCATAACCATTGTACAATTTAATTTGAGTAATTTAATTGGATTTGACTGCTCATTTCTGGGCCACTCTCCACTCAGTATTCAAGAACTGCAGAGCTGCAGAGGTATCCTGAGGCTAATACATACACACACACACACACACACACACTGGCTACCACCAGTCTCTCATACCAACAGAGCTTGAAACTTGCCACCAAATAGCAGAGCTGGATCGGACAGAGGACAGCTGGCTTTTTTTCCTTGTGATATTATCAAAATATGAAGTGGAGCGAAATGTTTGGCTGTGATCTTTAATTAGATATGATGGCCAGTATTTTATCTGCCTTATATAATAAGCTCTTAGATGCATAGTATGCAATTTCTCCCACCAGGTGTCAATCAAAACGATAACAAAAAGTGTTGTTTGATGATGTCGGGAGACAGTCTGGGCTCATGGGAATTTTTGTCTTGGCAGAACGTGCCTCAAACGGCAATGAGTAGTCATGATAAAATGAAATCACAAAAGACAATGCACTGGCTAACTGGTGAGGGTTAAAGCAGGTGATGTCATTAAAAGGGTGACCAAAATGCAATGGTCCTTGCATTGGAGCACATCCAAAAAATGCTGGAAACATGTATGCAGTTTGGGGACACAGGGTTTGTGCGTTGTTGCCTCACAGCAAGAGGGTCACTGGTTTGGATCCCGGTTTGACCGAGGGACTTTGTGTGTGCAGTGTGCATATTCTCCCTGTGTCACCTTGGGTTCTCTCTCCGGGTACTACGGCTTCTTCTCACGGTTCAAAAACATGCCGATTAGGTTAACTGAACACTCTAAATTGACCGTAGGTATGAGTCATCCTTCCCTGGAATGGACATGGTGACCTGTCCAGGGTGTACCCTGCCTTTCGCCCCATATCAGCTGGGATTGGCTCTGACCCTGACATACCCTTACGCTTGAACAATAGCATACAATTGAATCCTCATTAATATTACTGGTAATGTCCTACTATCTGCCATGAAAAAGCTCTATTACGCCAGGTTTATTGAAGACGTGCTTGAGAATTACATACACATATATGAGTTTAAGTCAGTTGCTAATATGTAAGACCAACTTTCAGTCACATCGTTCCAATCCAAATGCCAATGATCAAAACATTTGACAGACATAAAAGCAACAAAGCTGCTGCCCCAAGTCTTTTTCCATTGTAAATGTCATTTTTTAAATATTTAGATGCTGAAAAGTGTTTACATAAGTTGGGCTTTATAAATTGCATTAATGCAGACAATGTCCTCACCTCCAACTAAATGAGCCCGTATCCTGCTTGTAATGACATTCCCGCTGCACCACAGAGGACTTAATCTGTCCTTAGAGGGTCAGCCATCTTGTCTTACTGATGATGGCTGAAACCTGGTGAGTTGGAGGCAGCGGCAGAGAGAAAGAAATGAGCAGACACGTTCCCCTGCCACCCTGATGTGCTGGGAAAACAGTGCAAGGACCATGCTGAGACACGGAAAGGGAGCGACTGAAAAAAGAGAAGAAGGAAGGGAGAGAGAGAGAGGGAGACAGAATAGAGGTACTGGCATAGAGTGGAAGAGAGAGAGATGCCCATGGGCAAGAGTGCTGCTGTCTTGCCTGGGCCCTCCTCCTAGTGCCAGGGACAGGGATGACACTGCCACTCTGCATCAGTCTTATGTAGTATTCATAGCAGCAGGTCCTCTAACCCAATTTATGACCTCCACCCTAGCTGAAGAATATAGGAGTTTAACAATGGGTGGCTCTGTAGGGAGTGAATGTGTCGAGACCCTGGCAAGCAACTTCCTCATCTATTATTTCTCTTTTTATATATTGTGTAGAATGTGTCTTTTCTGGGAATTCCACAATAAAATGACTGTTATTTATCATTACCACCCTCTTTATCATTTAGTCAATAAAAGGCCTCTCACTTTCTCTCTCTCCTTCCCTGCATCGCGCTCTGGGAGTCAGATATCTGTATTAGTCCCCCCTGCCTCGGGGCGAGCCGTGTCACAAGCTAAATCATGATCAGCTATGGCTTTCTGGCTAAATTGTGTATGAAGGCCGCGGGCAGAAAAAGGTGCACATGCTTATTATTGGAGACAGAGAGAAACCGACAGAAGTTTGCACTCGCACACATTAAACGCACATAAACATTCAAGCAAAATAAAACTACAATAAATTGCGACGCCACATATCTGCTGACGTGGGTCATGAGGATTTGTGTAAATAGTTCAAAATGAATGTGTGAATGTTTGACTCTTTATATGCAAATCAGCAGAGGACATATTAGGCTGCGCTTAACCCAAAATGAAAATTGCCGTTACACATCTGTTGTGCGCGTTAACAGAGACATGAAGCAGATTTAACTGGCGAGCTTTGCTTACTTCCTTTTCTTTGACATCCCTGAACCAAAATATCCACCATATAAAGCTATAACATCACATTGCAGAGTTTCTTCCACAATGTGCCAAAGAAGGTAGCTTTTATACACAAGGTTAGAGTACTTGATATTTGAAGTAAGTGTTGGAACACTCCCATGAGGAGTTCATCGGCCAAATAGCCTTGGGACTCGGGGAAATTGGAGTTATTTATCTAATAGACCAGCAATTAATGTTTGCCTTTTTATTGACTGTAACACAAAATTTTAATATCAACTATTAATAGTTAGCATTTCAGTTGCGTACAGCTGTCAGTTGGTGACTTACTTCTGAAGATAAATGGAAAAACATTGTGGTTCTCAGGCAAGTTCATGAAGTAATAAAGTTATTTGACTATATGAGTCATGATTTAGGGAATAACTAAAACTTTTGACTCTTGACTCTGACAGATCTATTTAAGCTATGCCTTGCAGATGATTCCTCACAGTTGGAATTGGAAATTCCGAATTGTAGGCACTCGATGCTCTTTGTTAAATGTTTAAAAGATCAAACATAAGTTGAGAGGCGAGACCTCACATGTTTATTACTTCATCAAAATTAACCAGTACTGAAAGATTAATTACTGTCAAATCAAAATTGCACTTTGAAACAATGCAATTAGCAAAGGCTGCAGTTTATTAGCTCTGTTATTTAATATGTCTCATCTTTGCCTGGGATCATAGAGTACGTCATTTTTTTTCATCATTTTTAAAATTTGTTTTACAGTACATTTTGAACTTGACTTGGACAATAATAATCTGTATCACATCCCAATTGCAATATCTGTCAGAAAAAATTGATATTTTTCTCAGATCATTCAGCCCCAACGTTAACGAAAAAAACAAACATAATCCTATAAGTCACTGAAGACCTACAGTAAAGTGACAACCCCTGTACGTTGTATGTCCCCCTATCTACCTTATTGACACTTCTATGACACACATGATGTAAGTCGATTTAGGAGAAAAGGCTGCGTGACTAGTCATATGCAAAATATATAGTTTTCAGATTTGTTGAGGCCCACTGAGCAGGTGCAGGATGCATTTATGCACAGCAGGAAAAAAAATCCCTCCTGATTCCTTCTGAACATTTCAAGCTGGGTATAGGTTCCGTGCTCTAACCAAGCATACAGGACTTGGTGTCCCCTTTAGGACATTATCACCTTGTCCAGCCCTCTGGAGGGCCCTCCTCTCCCCTGTGGGCCAGAACTTCCTGCTAGCACTAATTAATTAAGAGGGCAGGCTGGCCACAGTGGAGAGCAGGCCCAGAGCCTTTTCAGCGACTACCAGACAGTATGCCTGGAGACTTGCTGCCTCCTCTACCAATAATGCCACGACGCATCCTGTAGAAATAAATCTGAATTTAAAACAGTTGCTTCACGTGAAAGTAGCTATAGCTCCAACACTGTCTGCCACTGTCTAATTTAAGAATCGTAATTATACCCACCTCCACCGACGTCAGTATTAAAAATACACCAATGAACACTGGTGCGCAGCTCTGCATCATAACATTTACGCATTGTTCTTGTACACAATAGCAAGGGGGGAAAAAAAAATCATCTGAGGGAAATAGACCTGGGAAGCAAGTTGGGAAATAGTACAACCACATTTAATGAAAGGTTAAATTTTCATTTACTCACTATTGAGTGAGCTGAAGGGGCCATTATTTATTGTATTGGCATGATGTGGCCCATTAGTGCTGTATTGGAATTGGTTTGGCTTCTGTCTCCCTCCCCTTTTTCTCTTACTCTCTGCTGCGTTGTGAGATTGCTCCAAGCTAAAGTTTGAGAAAAGACCTGTTTGTGTGTCTGTGTGTGTATGTCAATATACATGTGTTCCTTTGTGTTTGTGTGTGCATGTGTGTTTCCACATAGGTGTGTGTGGGGGATGTGACTATAGATCCGCAGACTTTTCCCCTGTTGAATTCCATTTTGTTTATTTGTCCATCATCTGCATCTTTACATATCATGTGGCGATTCGGCCATCGATCTGTTGTTCTCGCGATCTCACTGACACATCAATGACAATCTAATTCTGTTCAACGGATTTTATTGGTTGCTCCCTCCGCAAAGTGACAAGACACATTGCAGCCGTGCATAACCTAATGAAAGGATGCTCCGTTCAATCCAGATTAAGTCACGCGATGGCACGGCCCCAGCAACACGCTGCACATTCATTAAGAGAGGCTTTCTAATTGAGCTTGGTGGAAAGGAGGCTAAAGGTGCAATTGTTACTTTATTTCAATTCACAAAGCCCTTCCTTTGAATATTTACTTTATTAGCATCCCAGTGTACAAGATATTATTGCAGGACTGAAGCAACATCTACATAATTCACACTTAAAGTGGCCCCGAGGCCAAACTTTGCACAAATATTGAAACGCAAGATAAGTTCAATAGCTCAGAGGTTAATGAGGTCATACATGTCTTTTCTCATTTTGAATATTTGCTCTGAAAATGGAAATTAAAGTGCAATTACAACACTTGATCTGCAGGTTGTTGTTTTTTTTTTTTGTTTAGCTTTATTGCTTTTTATGTAATTTGTTCACTGCTGTTGTGGTTTGTTGTTTACTTTCTATTACCAGAAGTGTAGTTATTCTTTTTGTAGTTCTTACTTGTTTCACTTCATTTGAGATGCCCAACCTCAAATAAACCAATATATTACTACAACTACACAATTCAACATATTTAATTATAGTGTATTGAGGCTGCTGCAAACATAATTAAACTGGTATAAGCGCTCATTCATGCTAAAATGGTACATGGTAGCATTTGTAAATAGAAATTCACCTCATTTTAGAATCAGCAATGTGGTTTATTGACCTTGGCAGACAAAGTCTTGTTCTCCTACATACACAAATTCTTCTTTTCTTTTTTTAACCCAGAGAGCTAAATGATAGTGCTCGGACATAGAGTTCCAGATGAAAAGGGCTTTAGATAGACTGGCATACAGACAGACCCCTCAGTGTCACACTTGTATTAAACTTACAGACATACTCCCTATTCATTTATACAGGTTCATCAACACAACACACATTCGCAGAGGTCATTGTGCTAAGTCTGGCAATGCCACTGTGAGTGCCATCTGGCAAGCTGAGATCAAGGTTGTACCTACCAAAGCGGTGACCTGAACGAACTCAGCTTGTTCACTGAATGTGTGCAAAGAAATCAAGTCCACCCCGGCACTGTTTTCTATGTACATTTTGCACAGGACACATAAAAGCATGTTCTTCTAACCTCACAATTCCATAATTTCCCTCTGACACACTTTCTTTCCTCCCATTTCCTTTACTCTACATAAACAGCGTGGGGCTTTACTGCCATGTTTTCTGTTTGTCGGCGGCTGCGCCAACATCCGACACTAGCTCCCTGCCACTTTCACAGGCTGTAAACATCTGGGCAAGGTCTTTCATCTGGTCAAAGTGGGGGACCCAGGGGCTCTGGATTAGTACCACAATAAAAACAGACTCCCACACTTGGTTTGGGAAGCTTCAAGCTTGCCACTGAGACAAGCTGTGTTTTAAATAAGCCAAAGGAAAAAAAAGACCGTTGCAGGCCAACACCACAAATTAATACTTTCCTACAAGGCAAAGTTGTTCCAGAGTAGGCTCATTAATTTAGCTTTTTTAGGCTTTTTCCTTATGTATCCAGGTTTTCTTCTCTATTGAAATGTTGCATTATTAATATTTTATATTTTATTGTGTTAGATCTTCCTCAAAACGTGCATTTTTTGGTATTTTTATTACAAGTATGCGGCACAAAAAGTGCACCCGAATGAAAAGACACTCTGATAAGTGCATATCGTTACAATTCGGAATGAGCATTTATATGAAAAAACACTCTTTGAATATAATATGGTATTATTTGGCGAGTATTCAAAAATTCTGCTAATTCAGGTAATCCGTTGCATTCAAAGACCTTGGTAAATGTCATCACTCTACAGCATATTAGATGAACAGCTTTAAGAAATGCCTCTGCAAACACTGCCACCATGTGATTATAGATGCACCCTAAATTTGTTTTGTATCTTTTTAATATATTTAGAATAGAAACTAGTATATTTTATAAAATCAATGCTCATTCCCCTCCCTAAAGGAAATATTACAGAGAAAGGCTGAACATTTGAAATAGTTAAACTGGTAGAAGGAGGTAGACACAAAAATGGGTGACAGGAAAATGGCTGGAACAAAAGTTAACAGTATGAGAGTTGAAATACAGTGATCTAGAACAGAGCTGGAAAAACATGAAGGTTAGCCAAAGAATATTGACTGTCAGGTGTTTTCAGAAGCAGAATCAAGCTGGAGTCTGGTTCACTGGGGCTGACAGGCCAGATCCTTGTTGATTCTAAAAGAGACTGGAGGCTAGTGAGCTCTGTGGAAGCCAAACACTCAGTCAATGGGAATCTTTATTAACCACAGTTTTGATGTAACCTGGTAGCTAATGCCTAAGCTAATCTACAGCCATACATGAACAAATGGATACACCTTATTAAAACTAAAGTGTTAAGTAGCAGGAGTGAAATGCAACAGTCTGAAAAGAAAAAAAGGTTAAAAAAAAAAAAAAGGTTATTGGCCGCGACAATTAGGCAACCTGAAACAGGCCTGTGAGTGGGTGGAGAGGATCATGGGTTAGGCTACTGCAGGGCAGGTTTATGTGGATGTCGGGAAACAGGGACCATTGGGAAAATCCTTGGGAGAATGGCAGGAGACAGACTTTGCCAAAAATAAACAAATGAAACAAAAATGACAAGGCTTTATGACAGCTTTACTGGATAGCGTCACAGTGATCCAGATGGAAAACGAAAGGGAAGACGAGCAATCACGAGATAGATTCAGAACATTGCAACCCCATGGCATGTACCCAATCTTACCACAATCTGCCCCGGGCTTTTTTTTTTTACTTGACAGTAAATCCTCAGAAAGAAGGTGTCAGTCAACATCGTCACGAGAGATGATGTCATTCTTCTATCTATAGAGTCATATGGACGTGTCTACAGTGTGTTTTATCTCATTGAAAGGACAAGTGATTTTCTTTCACTGCTGTGTCAGGGTTGAGATGGACTGCGGTTCAACAACATTAATATTTAAGGATCGTCAGTAGCTGGCCTCACCCTCATCCATTATTTGGGTGCTTGCAGACACTCACAGATTGTTGTCCTGGGGTGACACAAAGGCAGCGTCCAAATAATAATCCAAATAGTGAAATTGCAGAGATTCTCATAGAGGTGACATACAGAAGTGTATCTGTTTGTGATGGAGTCAGGTCCGGTTCAGTTTTTAATAAAGCTAAGGTTGGTGGGGACCTGCACACTTTGGTTTGCATTCGGCTACAACTGGTCCATTTAGAAATGATGTGTTTGCGATGTGCATGATTTCAGGGACGCGAGGGAATCTGGTCCAATTGACAGCCAAGTTCTGACACTGAGAAGCAGTCCTTCAACCCCTTGTCCCTCCCCAATACACCACCTCTGTGCCCTGTTTCTGGGGCTGCTAATGCATCCACACAACTCCACCACAGCCGAGGCTCTACAACATGCTAGAGCAAATCAAGTATTGACCTGAAGCAGTTGTGTGTTGTCGAACATTATATTCTCATCTGGGTGGTGTGGCAAAGGTAAAGAAGGGAGAGAACACTCGGCTCGCTATGAAACATGGCTTTGCTTATGCACTCTGCTGCACGCCCAGGCGCCCGCAATGCTCGTACATCAAGTGCCGGCCTTGTCGCTTGCTTTATTGAGAGGGAAAACAAAGGGTTGAGCTGTTTGGAATCATTTTTTCTCAGGACGATTTTTCAAAACAGCACCAAGAGCTTTCCTTTTGGGGTTTTGGGGTGGCCGTGGAGGAGAGAATGGGCGATAAAATTGATGAATGGCAGATTGATGGATTTCATTCCTCTGCTGAAAGGAAAAACAAGAGAGATGCACAGATTTTTTTGTTTCTTAGAGTTTTAGAAAGGAACTTATGACTGATCGGTATGCGTCACAAGACATTTGAATGATTAAGAAATTATATACACGTAGTCAAAGGTAGTTGTTGTGGTTTCTGTGTGTTGAACCAGCTGGACAAATATTGCATGAAAGGGAAACTTTGTCTAAACCTTAATATCATTCTTGTATGTAGAGTGCTTGGGAAAAAAACGGATGACATTTTGCTGAACAGTAATGCTGACATTTTTATTCAAAGTCTAATATAAAAAAGTACAGTGTATTCATATTTCACATGCTGTCTAGACAGGTCAAGCCTTGCTCTTTTAGTCAGATACACCTATCCTGTTCGTTGTCTCTGTAAAGTGTTGGGAGCTGGAATGGATTGCAGCCCAGAGAAGTCTGATTTTGTGCCCACTGGCCATGTGCTACAGGTGGGCGGTGATGTCAAGATACTGGTATAAATCATTGTGATACTGGGGTTTTGATTATTGCTGATGTGTGCAATGGGTTATAATGTGTTGCTTAATCTTGTGCTCAAACCTGTTCTGGCTATGGGCGTGTTTCCTGTACTCCTAATCCAAAGATGTATGTTATTCTGGGGAATGACTTGGCTGGTAACCATGTGTGGGCTGACGGTCTGTCAACTCCTGTTGTACCATCGTCTCCCTCTCTTTCAAAAGCAGCTGAGAGTGAGTGGTGTTCCTCTGGTGTTTTCCCAGCCGGTGCGGTTACCCAAACTATCTACCATAGGGAGGCAGTTCCTGAATTGGAGCAAAGTAGTGCTGGAAAGTTGGGCCTTCTCTGTGGCTTTATAACAGCTCTCTGTTGTGTGTTTCCCTCAGTGGCCTGGCACCAGAGCAATGAGCTTATCCAACTCTTAGTGAGCTATTAGTGCTGAGATCTTTAGCCTCAGAAGGTGCTGGTTAATATGTTGGGGATTATTTTGTGGTTACGCATTTCTTTCAGTTTTTGTCTTCCATTCAGATTCAGAGGTACTCAGGATGTTGGTCACATGGTTTCACTTTAATCAACCATATATAAATGTGGACTTAGCCCAGTGGTCTTCTGGATAAGGACAACACAGAAGTAAGAAAAATACTGAATAGCCACCAGGGGGTGACTCCGCTGGTTGCAAAATTAATCGGTTTGAATGGAAGTCTATGGGTAAGTGAGATTACTGCTGACTTAATTTACAACATTTTCCTGAGGAGTTAATGGTCTCATTCGCTAGTTTCAGGTCTTCTTCATTAGCACTTGTGCTGTTTGTTTGCCAAATTAAAGGGACGTGAATGTTGTACTTGTTTTTGTGTGTAGACCAAACAACTCAACAACACGGATGGAATTCACCAACACTGGCTCTCGATAATTAACTTTTGAGGCTAAATGCTGAAGTTGAGGGCAACAGAATCATGAAAAAACCTTTTTCTAAAAATATCAGCACAATTAATAGTGAAACAATTTACAGTACAATAGACAAAAAATAATACATGATACGATGAATAATGACATCATGAAGTCAGAAAACTATGTCCAAAAGTACGAGACCACTTTTTTGGACTTATAGACCTGTGAAAATATTTAGTTTTTAATGCCTTTTGACCAGACTTTTCTGTTTGAAAAGCATAAGTTGCGTTTTATCTGAACGACAACATTAAACAACAGGTTGATAATAAATACAATCACATCTCTAAAATCAATTGCATTTTAATAAAAAAAAAAAATATATTATGCTACACCCCCAAAGCCCAATTTTTCACCCTTACATTCTTTCTCCAGTCAATACGAAGCCTAAGACTTTAATCATGAGCCATTAAACAATGTGTTTAGTAAATTGATCTTTGAAAAAACACAGTCACCAACAGCCACTAATGAGTTCCCATTTGTCTCGGAGAGTGGGCAAGAGACAGCGTGAGCAGCCCCTCATCCCTCTTTTTTCCTCCTCGTTTCATTCATTTATTCCCTTTCCCCATGCTCTCCTTCGCTTCTGCTTAATTTCCCTCTCAACATTTTTTTCCTTCCCCCCTTGTTTCACCCAACACTAGTATTTGTCATTTATCTGTCCATTTGTCAATCGCGCTCTTTCCAGCGATGCTTCTCTCTCTCTCTCTCTCTCTCTCTCTCTCTCTCTCACCCTCCTCTCTCGCTCTCCCCTCCAAAAGGACACAGGTGACTGAACTCATGACTGTCCTTGCATCAAAGGATGATACATAACAGCTCAGCCTCAAATGACAAATCCAGCTGACACTGGGACAAGAAGAGACTTATTGATTTTTCAATGATTAATAAGTGGAAAATAATTGTGTTTCATTAAGATGGATGGAGTTTCATTTAGTCCTGTCTCCTCTTTTTCACTTCAGCGCCAGGCAGGCAATCAAATCTGCTGTTACCCATTAGCCTGCTATGGCAACAAGGCCAGCCGTGTGTGTGTGTGTGTGTGTGTGTGTGTGTGTGTGTGTGTGTGTGTGTGTGTGTGTGTGTGTGTGTGTGTGTGTGTGTGTGTGTGTGTGTGTGTGTGTGTGTGTGTGTGTGTGTGTGTGTGTGTGTGTGTGTGTGTGTGTGTGTGTGTGTGTGTGTGTGTGTGTGTGTGTGTGTGTGTGTGTGTGTGTGTGTGTGTGTGTGTGTGTGTGTGTGTGTAGTTAAGGTATTGAGGAGAGTGACGTGAAAGGAGACAAGAGTGTTTCTCTCAAAGGAGTACACGTTTACGAGTGGCAGTAAAACCTGTAGAGCGAAATCACTGCCCACATCTTTTTGTCCTGTCATTGCAACAACATTGTGTTTACATACGTACATAGGGAGTTCCTTTATCAAAAAGGTGTCTCATCTTTGCCTGGTAACCCATTTACCAAATGTTATTAGAGTAAAAAATGTACATATTTTTTTTTACATTTTACAGCGCACTTATCTTGATGAGATTGAGATTTTTCTTTACAGTAAGCTTTAATGTATTGATCTTACATGTTTTTAACAAGAGAGTTTAAAATTTTATTTTAACGACGAACACTTAAAGACTCAGCCTAGATGCAGAAACACAAATTTGACTTTTATGCATACGGCTGCAACAACAACATAGATTATTTAAGTGACTACAATCTACATCTACTTATTTGTCTACAAATAAATCAACAGTAAAAATAATTGTTCATTTCAGCCCTATTCTATACTAAATGATTTCAACATTTTGTTGTGGACTGGACAACTCTCTTACAGCAGGACTGAATCGCTTCTGTAAGCAATGTGGCTATGTTTGACTGCAGGAAAATGCTAATAGATAATGTAACACCACTGCCTTGAGTTGTTGGCTTAATATAGCTTAAAACAAAAGCAGTAACTCTGTTTAACATCTCAACATTTGGTTACCTCAACCTCTGTGGGATTCACCTTAGGGTTTCGTCTTTTTCTTCCCAGTGATTTGTTGGCTGCGGGGCTTTTCTCAGGAAAATACTGCACCCAACTTCTCACTCAGCTGAGTATTATTTGAGTCCAAATGTCAACCCGTTTTGTTGTCATTATATTCTTTCCCATTCACTGTATATTATATAATCTATTCAAGTGTATACCCAAGTCCAACCTAGTCGGTGCCTACATGGTTTTTCGGAATCTCTCTGGTGATTCTGCACCAAATGTTATTTGTCATTTCACTGTTTTCTGGGTTTGCCTGTTGATACAGTCATTGCTTTCTGAAGTTTGTGCCGCCACGTCATCATCTTGTCACAGTCCATAGAAAAAAAAAAAGATCATGACAATATTAATCTTAACTCAAATTTATGCAATCACACAGACTGAATCTGGCCAAGTGTTCATATGTGGGATAAAGACACACAAGACCAGGCCTTGTTCTGAATGAAGGCATCAGTTGGATGGGGGAGGGTTGCAACACCCTGGTCCTCCATCCCAGCTTCCCTGTGTATCACTTTAATGTTCATATAATGACATACCCTCCAAGTTTGTGTCATGGGCCATCAACAATCATAATTGTAAAGTGATTCATTGACTGATGTTGTCAACAGTGCTACTGTCAAGAGAAACTGGTGCTGTAGAAAGAGAATAGGGCCTTCTAATGAATATATCAATAACCGGTGACAGGTAAAGGAGTACTCCTGATGAAATTTCAAATAAGCACTAACACCTCCGCTGGATGCCTTCATTTGTTTTGCGACAGCACTGTCTGCCAAGGAAAGCCAGTGAAGAAAATACAATTAACAGCCACGAACATGGGAGTCAACATTTAAAAATATACTTAGAATTTTTCAGGTTGGCAATATTTTTGAGCTGCATACAGAAGTTTAAGATTTTCATGTGCCTGTAGACTAGTGTCACTGGTGCTGGACTCACACATACACTCGATGTATACAGTACATACATCCATACATACATACGAGCGATGTAGTTCAACATCTGCCCATATCAAGGACACCATAAGTGGGAAGCTCAAAATTGTAGTAGAGCAATTTGTCGCCTTTCACTCTATATGAGTGTTTGTGTTTGTCTTTGTGTCCGTGTATAATCACCTACACACTTCACAGGAAACACTAGTGATACATCACCTAAATGAGGTCCAGACAGGGCCATGATCCATCACCTAGTGTCTAGTCTAACAGCCAAGGTAATGGGAAAGGTAGCCTATACAACATTCATGGGGCCCGGCTGCCAACGACACATGGACCAGTGGTATTGATGGGTGACTGAAGTAGTGACCATCACTATTAATGAGATTATGACATGGTAAAAAGGAATGGCATAGATGCACATTTCCTTATTGCTTAAAAGATATGAATTCATGCTTGTGTGTGTTGTGTGAGGTGGTGTTCACACTTCCATAACCTTGCTGAGGAAGTGTTAACACAACCTGGCCAAAATGCAATTAAAGGGGCACCATGGTGCACTATTGTCACATCACGTTGAGGATAGCTCTCTTCACCCTCTGTGTTAATAAGGGTTCAATTGCCAGTGTCTGCTTCTTAATGGCTGATTTATTTCATTTTAACAGTCTAGTCAAGAGATAAGGTTTCCTATGAGGGTCACATAATGGGAGGCCATTTCCTCCAGTGAGGAACCTTGCCATTAAAGATCTCTCTTTGATATGGAGACCACAACCTTTTTGGCTGAATTGGAGAGGCTGGATATTTTTATTTTTTTATTTATTTTTGCACAATAACCGTGCCTTACAATGTCAGCTTAATAAATATGATAATTTATTTGGTCTTTAAATCAAAATCAAATTTATTTTTATAGCCCAAATGTACAAATCAGTTTTTCTACACTGAATTATGATCATTATATGTGATCATTTATTACTGTACACACACTGTAATAGCAATATTATAGTTGTACATATGCTGTAATGATAGTGGTATTTAGGTTGGAGATTAAATGGCTAATGTTGCTCAAAGTAAGACTGGTAGAGGGGAGAGTGTTTAATACAGGATACTACATCAGCAGTAACATTTACTGTGACATCATTTATATTATATGTGCAGGAATATCTACATGTAACAAAGGTTTTGTCAGCATCTGTTTTTTTTTTTTTTTTGTCTTTCATTTCTCCCCATCTTGAGTTGGAGGACAATGGAAACCCTGTTCCCAAGAGAAACTCAATTGACTGGAACCTCTGTCATTTAACACACTATTAATTGACTAATGTGCATCACATCACTATGCAGCATAGGTAGACGAGGACCATGGAGCCTTAGCAGAGTGGATTATGGGAAATTAGCTGAAGCGATGACAAAAAAAGGCATGTTTCTGATTTTTTTCTGCATCACAAGAATGCACAATCAGCTGTGGCAGAGCGGATGTTGGTGTTTGAGATTATTTGCACAAAAGCGATTATTCTAATCACTTAATTCCGGCATTACGAGACATCTGCTCTGTTAAGCTTTATGTTTCCATTTCCCCAGACAACTGCATGCAGACGAGACTTCATCAATATCATTATTCACTACATTGTTTTAGTCAAACAGCGCCTGTATGATTAATGAAAAGGCAAAAGACAGTGTACAGTCATAATTCTCCCAAATCAATTACTCATGCTAAGGAGGCCCATGTTGCAGATCAGCCATAATACACTTAATCATACACTTTGAATGGGGATGCATGAAGTCAGTCATTGAGTGTGTGTGGGTGTGATAATCAACACTAATGTATAAAGTGTTTGCTGCGTGCATGTGAGGGGAGATGTTAATGCGTATGGCACAATGCATCCACACAGGCATGTGCTGCTGAACATATAGTAGTATGTTGAATGTGTCCATGTAATTGCATTATGTACATTACACATCGCTTTTCCCGCGTATCGCACAATAAGTGAAGATGCATGCATTCAACATCATCCCCCCAAAAACACACACCGTTCACACGACGTAGCCCCCAACTGTGTGAGCTGCAATCACGTCTCTTTCCATTAGCATAAGAGGCTTTGAATTTGAATGTCTCCGTTGGCATGATCATCAAAGGACAGTTATAGCGACAAAGTAATCCCAAACACTTTGCAAAGTTATTTTAATTCCTAAAAAGAACAGCCGCCTCATGAGCTCATGATGCCGAAATATATCACGCATGCACAGCCGCACATCGTCTCGCAACTAAACAGACGTCCAAAGGATCAATAAAAGTTTCACTAATCAAAGATGAAGTGTTTTCTGACGATGGAGATGAGATCCATCCTTCTGGGTTCGTGTCATTTTATCTGAACACACACACTAATTAACTTTCTGTCAACGGACTTCTCTTTCACTCGTCAATTGATTTCCCTGTCTTCATTACTAGAATGACAGTATGTCACTGAGTGGCAAACAAATATGACCACCACCCTGTGCAAAAACGTTTTTCGTTTAGTTGTTTGGAATGTTGTTCCATAGTTTGTTAAAACAAATATCAGCTAAAACAGTTACTCTACATTTATGCAACATTTTCATTAGAACTGATTCTAAGAAATACATCATTATGTCAACCTAACACATGTATTAAAAAGCAGGAAGTGAATTTGCACCACCATTTTGTGTCCGCGAGGCAGAGGCGGTGTTTACTCACGTTTCAGCAATTCCATTTTCTATTTCCGCTATTTGCCGCCTCCCTCTCGTGAAACTGCCGTCTCTGCTATGCTCCACCCACAGATGTGATGCCAGTCATGGTTTTAGTTTTATTTTGAAGTGGAGAACTTTAGAATATCAACCTTTGCACACAGCACTGTGCTCTTGTCAACAGGAAAATAAACAGATGCACATTTCGTGTTCATAACTGTTCTGAATGATGGATTACAGTGCACAGATAGCGGTAATTATCGGAAAACTCGCTGCATCGTACTTTGGACATGGGATTTAGGATTTACGGTACTGTAGAACATGTGCTCCACAGAATAAACACTTGCTTAATTCTGCTCGCTTTGCCCTGAGGTTATCTTTATCCTACATTTATTTTTATCCTCATTTTCCTTGATTCCCTGTGTTTCTCTTTATTTCTTAACACCAAGGTGTATGGATTTACATTAATGCAGAGAGTATAGGAACAGCGATGGCATGCATTGTCCTTGTTTGACAGCGACTCAATGGATAATCTGCGAGTGTCTTGGATTTTGCTCAATCTATTAACCACAATGGCATATATTTAGTGTTTTCTAACTTCGCCTTGGGCTTCTGTCACCCTAACACAGCGCAGGGGGTGGCAGCATGTTGAAGACAATGGCGAATCATGCTATCTGGTTGTTTATGAGAGCTGAAAAGCATTCTGTTTACATTGGAGGAGAGACAATCCACGTGAAATAAGTAACAGTGTAGCAGCAGGAGACTCCAACAACAGAAGCATTGAAGTTTGCGATCTCTAATTTGAGACAATTTGACAGTTGCAGTTTGAATGCAAGGTGCGACTGTAGTATGGCATGCATGTTAGAAAAGCAGCAGGAATCATGCGGCAGAACGTAAAAACATCCAGGGATGAAGAGCAGAGGAAGTACAGGAATACATCTAAGCTCAGCTACCATCCTACAGGATTCCATCTTATCTAAACACAGTAAGCTCATCTCTATGCTGCCCACATGATTCAGCGACGCAGCGTTCAAGGAGAAGAAAAAATGTGGGTTAAAATATGAAAAACATTTGTTTAAATAAATTCAGAACTACCAGTTTAACTGACTTCTGATTTGTTACATATGCTTGTTTGACCACAAGTCCATTTCAGTATTCTTAAAAAAAAACAATTCCAGTATAAATGTATACATTTCTTGCATTTAAATTTAAACCGTCTCTGGCTAAAACAACTTGCTGATACAAATAGGGTTTTGTACTTGAAATGGGAGGAAATGGCATTAACTGTGCAACTGTGAACCCCTAACAAAATTATAAATTACACACTTATCAGCAACAACAACAAAAACTGTTAATCTATTTTAATGTTGTGGTGTAGATCATTGGGCTTTTGTTGCGCCAGCAGTTTAAAGGCTAAAAATGTGTTGCCAACACTGCAATATCATATATATCGCACTTGTAAATTATAATTAATATTTGCAAGCACAAATACAAATGTGGCCCCTTAGCTGTGAAACTGTCAGGTATGTAAACTTGGTATAATGTTTTAAAAATACCCTCTTAATCCTCACTTTTATTTTATGGCTTATTATACATCTTTTGGCATTTTTATATTGCTCTTACATTTTGTATTTTTATGTTTTTGGCAGCATTTGACATCTATTGTTATTATTATGATTATAGCCTGTTTTTAATTTTTATTATTTGAATTGTCTTAATCGGGTCACACGGTGGTGTAGTGGTTAGCACTCTCGCCTTGCAGCGAGAAGACCCGGGTTCGAGCCCCGGTTGGAACAAGGGCCTTTCTGCATGGAGTTTGCATGTTCTCCCCGTGTGTGCGTGGGTTCTCTCCGGGTACACAGCAGTGCAAAAAAAAAAAAACTCTATCTGTGTGTGGCCCTGCGATGGACTGGCGAACTAGGGTGTACATCGCCCGATGTAGCTGTGATTGGCACAGCACCCCCCGCGACCCTCTGGTGGAGGATAAAGCGGTTAGATGTTGCTTTATTGTGGAGCAACTTTTAGCTCTGGTTTGAAGGATTCTACATAAATAAGGTTGTTATTATTATTATTATTACAATTTTGACATGACCAGCTGACGAGTTTTCCCCAAAGTTTGTCACATTTCCGTTTGGCCAGTCAGTCTTGACAAGATAACCTATGCAGTGTTAATCTGCTTGTACTGGGAATTCGCTGAGTGTTATTCAGTGTCGCAAACTGCTTCTGCTGTAGGGGAGTGAAAGACAAAGGCGAGACACTGAGTGAGAATCAATCTGACTTCGTACCAAGTTGGTGCAATTACAGGCGGTATGGATGGCTGTTCAGTTGAATTTGCATCGATTTAAATTACACTTATGGGACCATTATGATTTCATTTTTATGGAGCGCTCTTCACGGTTAGTAACAGTAGAGCAGCAGGAGGCAGTTGCAGTGGATTTGTGGCTGGATAAGGAAATGAACAAGATTTCCTTTTCCTTTCCATTTTATTAAATCCAAAATAAAAACATGACAGTGACATTTGGTGTTATGATAGCCTTGCTATTTCCAGGTTGAATTGGTTCTGAGCTAACCCTCATCATATATATTTTTATATATATACACTGTAACAAAATTTCCCGTTAAATTACAGTAAACTACTGGCAGCTACAGTTGCCAGCTTTAAACTGTTATTCTACAGTGTACCTACTGTGATTTACAACAACAGTTTAGTACCGTAAAGATATTACAGTACTGTGCTGTATGTAAAATAAACATTACAGTATTATACTGTCAGCTCTTTGGTTGCAGTTATACTGTTATTTTACAGTTCCTACAGCATTCCCCATTAACAACTTATTACTGTAAAACTGTAGAATGTGTTCTTCACAGTGATATAAACTAATGATTTAAAATGTCTACATTTAAAAATAAAAATAATATTATAATAATAATAAATTAAAATAGTTATCACAGAAATGGCTCAGACAAGAGATGGCCTTACAACATTAGGCATTTATTAAAGCTGAACATTTTCAGTATCTGCAAAATCCATAAAAACACCATTACTACTTGGTTGTCAGAATTTTTTCTTGAACTATGACAAGTGATGGCTAACATTACATTCATTAAACTTTGTATTTTATTTTATACAAATTATCAGCCAATTCAACTTCAATTAACCTTACTGCTAGTTTTGGTCATCCATCAAATTTTTTAGTAGAATGGCCACATGGGGATTCACTGTTGTTGCCAGCTTCCCTGTCTTCTTTGACACCATCTTCCCCTGGCTGGGCTTTCTTCCCCTCTCAGGATTAATCCCAATGAGGCGCCTAAAATGTAATAATAGAGAAAATATATAAGATAAAGATCATTTGCATTTAATATGGACATATATATTTATGGCAATGAATGTAAGAGCGAAAGGCCAAAAACTTAGAAAAAGCTCTTGTGCATTCAGGGAAACCACACTTGAAAGATGCATTAGGCAGACAACTATTATGTGTGATAATGTGCCTGACATGTGCAAATGTATTCCTGCAGGTTTTACCACGTATGTTGCAAGTTATCATGTTTTCACTACAAGCCTTCACAGCAAAACTATCTTTAGAAAAAGAAATCATTACATCAACAACTAGTCAACTAACTTTTAGCTACTGTATATTACATTAGTGCACATTTGAAGCTACTTTTTAGCTTTTTGCATAAACCTGGATAACAAGCGTCTCCCTATAAACTCCCATCAACCGTTTTACTTGAAAAAGTAAAACAACAAATGGTAAAACAGAACCTTGTAGCCCACCTTAATTAGATCTGACAACAAGCCAACTTGTGCTAATTTAAGTATTGTGCTTCAACAGAAAGCTAAACTTGTGTCCACATAGTTGCTAAATGAGAGTATGCTAGCGTATGCTAGCATGTGGCACATACTTTTGACTCAATCTTTTTGGCAAAAAACTGTCAATAAAATGTTAATCCAACACAAAATCACATTAGCATTATGTTGTCTTTTGCAAGACTATATTTACCTTCTTAAGAAAGCCATGGGGACAGGATGGATGAGGGTGTGCTGCGCAGTTCAGGAGAGAATGGTGAGGAAAGCAGCAGGTGATGTCTCAAGTGCTTCATCCAGTTTGGTGCTTTCAGCAGTCCGGATGAAAACTAATTCTTCACCTTTTTGTTATTGTGTCCTCAATCTGTATGTGTAGGGCTAGTTTTAATTTCACTGAGTTTTTTTTTATTTTGCTCAGATTAAACTGACCAAAGAGCAAGTCTGATTTAAAAAAAAATAACGGAAAAAGAAAAAAATACTATATTATACTGTAAAATTACAGGTAGCTTGCTGTAAATTTTAAATAAATACTGCTTTTTACCGTAAGATTTTACAGTAGCTTGCCGTTAATATTTTGTTCCTCAAAGACATCAGAATTTACAGTATTCAACTGTATTAATGGAAAACGGTACACTACTGTGCAAAATATCCAGTATTTTTACAGTAATTTGTTACAGTGTATATATATATATATATATATACAGTGTGTATATATAACAAATGCAGACTTTCATTTATGCAAATAGCTGTGGTGTTGCATGATTAGTGGCAACTATTTACAGTAGAGACATTTGCTAATCAACCCGCAGAGTTATGCTGCAGATCTGGGAGCAATTATGTCCACACACCGAGCCCCATATTTACAACATACATTCATGCAGACACGTACACCCGAGCACACTTTCACACACACACAGTTAGGAACACATCAATTACCAGGTCCAGTGTTTTACATTTAATCTTCTCATTGGATCCTTGTTAATGTTGACTACTTCCTTCCCCTGGAGTTTATTTTGCTTTTGTGCATGTGGCCTCTGCCCCCAGTGAGTGTTTGTGGAGCAGGTCATTCATAACCTGCACAGACAGACCCAGGAGGAGGAGGAGAGAGGCGCACAGTTGCAGCATTTTCTACCTTTAACCTTAAAAACATTGTTAGAAAAGGGCAGGTCACCCATCTCCAATTGCTCTGATGCGATGACAAGATGCTCTCAGATAAACTCCTACTAATCTCTTTTTTGGGGGGTTTCTGATGCTGCACCTGACCACATTCTGAGTTCCCTTTCCCACTCACCACCGTTCTCTCATTGTTTACAGTAAAGGTGATGACTGTGTGTGTTTTCCAGATGTTCAGCAGGGACCTCAAGGCTACGTAGATCAGGTTAACTCACTCAACTCCTTCCAATGTCAGTTGTTTTTAATTGTGAAATGATATGTGCATGTTTTCTCAGAAGTGAGGACTCGTACTGTATCACAAGACCTTAAGAAACTAATATCGGGATGTAACAGGAATGAAAGTGAATTTTATGTTAACCAACACCTATTTTAGCTCTTCACTTTGCTACTATTTCTACTCCTGTGTGTGCTGCAGTGTAGTTTTTAAAGTTACTTTTAAGTTAAAAATCAAAAGTCAGGTATGTCCTCTTGTATTTGTTATTTTCCCTGCAAAACAATAAACAGTGTATTCTTTTTAAGAACTCAATATGACTTACATCACCACTGATTACCAAAAGTTGATACGAACATATAGATATTTACAAAAAGAGATTACATATTAAATAAATCATACATTGCAACCACTACCACAAGGAAATTTGAGTTACTTGTTAATTTATTACTAAGTCAGTACCAACTATCTATTATTAATCACTAACTTATGTCGACTTCTGTGTGTGAACTGCCCTCCACATCGTCACGTTCAGTGCACAAAGTTCACCACCAACCCACCAACTCCCCCCCACCCGCACCCGCTCCCATCGAGTCCACAGCAGTGCAACATTTTCCGTGTTCCAATTACGTAATCAATGGCCTTTTAAAGGTACAAGCAAATCACCGTCATGGCGAGCCGCTGACCCCCTCCACGAACCTTTGAGGCTTAGAAAAACGAGATTTGTACCAATCAGGGAGAACTGACGCTTGACTTGGAGCTGCGGACAGAGAGTCAGGACCTCTAATTAGGACTCCTACCCTCATACTGACAGACAGATTTGTTTTTGCCTTGCCCAGTGTTTAGCCAAGATCTGCTGGGACCTCCAGATCAACAGATATGCGACGAGAACTACCAGCGTCCAGCGATTGGTATTCATTAACTGACTTGTTCAAACAAAACACAATCAAACCCATAAGCTCCGGTGCACAATCTAAATAATAGAAATAATAGGTCTTTTCCTTCTAATTTTTCAGGAATTATTAGCTCTAATTAAACAAAAAAGTACTTTCAGACACAGAGGAAATACAAAGAGAAAGATTCACACACGTAGAATAAATGCTCCTTTTTGTCTTTTTTTGAGAACTTGTTCATAGAAATTATACCAGGACAATATGACATGCAGTCTGCACGCTGCTTATAATAATTGATCTGGTGCATCTCATTGCAGACGTGGGGGGCTCACTGGGTAGAGAGTTAATCCAGGCCATCAGTGCTTCCTATTAGGCATCTCTGGTATTTTCCAAACAGCTGCCTTTGATAATTCGCAGCAGGGGCTGCGACAATACTGCCATGAGATAGTATCAGCTGCGTACGATGGTGCAGCCAGGGACAGGGTGCACGTGCATGTGCACGCTCACACTCACACACACACACACACACACCAAATAAAGACAAAGGCCAAGTGGCGTGGAGGAAAGGGAGGAGGTGAAGGAGGAGGAGGAGGAGAAGCAGATAGCCTGCAGTGGCTCTTTGGGGCTTCCTGTCTTTTTTTTCTGTCCCTGCAGGCCAAAGATACTTCCCATGACTGGTCACGCTCATCCAGACCATTTCACATAAAACCCAAAACCTTAACTGATGTTATACATAACCTCAAATCAACCAGACACTCCCCCTCTTTTATTATAATTTTTCTTTAAGCAACTGAATGATGCTTAATGTTATTTTTCACACAGTATTCCACACACACACACACACACACCCAACAGATGACATGGAAACTTAATAATTACATTATTGTCAATGACTTCATTTGAAGCCATGCTAGTCTTTTAAGAAGACACAGCTGTGCCCACATGTTGCCTTCCATAACATCTAAATTCATTAGTGGTACATTAAGGTGAGTTAGAGGTAATAATAATTATTGTGATTCATAGCTTTTGCATCAAATAGTGGATATTTTTCTTCCATATCAGTGTAAACACCAATATTAGGAAACTGATAATCAATTAGAGCATTAAATTTGTTACCATCTAATCACCATAGTAATTCTAATTGGCTTAAATGAGTCTGATTAAATGTGAAGATGAATGGGGCTAAGTTGAAAATAGACTAAATTGAAAATAGATTTGAGGAAGTGGGGGTTTCGTGTGGTGGCGGCTGCCACTTACCTGGGGTTCGTAGCCTTTACATGTGGGATCAAACTGAGCTGCAGCTTCCCCATGCTGCTCGCCTTTACAGCAGGTGCTTCATGGTGTGTGCCGCTCTAAACTCACCCCCTTTTACCCACTGACATTTCACAGATGCAGACATTTTGATCCCCCGCTGCCACGCTGCCAAATATTGAAAGCCAACAAGGAACATGAAGAGCATATTTACTTAGCACTTGGCAATGACACTGCACAGGGGGGGTAAAGAGAGATGGAGCGGGGGAATAAAGTCAGGGGGATGCATCTGTATCCATAGACACTTCAATCAAAGCAGATTTGTGTCCTTGTCTTTTACTCACTGGTGCTTTTTTCAGAAAACACTTCATGATGAAACGCTCTTGAGTCACAGTCAACACACCATCTATTAAGCCTTTGAGTGCACAAGAGCCATTTGCCAAATAATCAGGTTGTTATTGGTCTTAAATAGTACCTAATTAAAAGGGTGACCTCGGCCAGGCACCTTCTTCCTACACCTAACCTAAACAGGAAAAATCTTTCTTTTTTTTGTCAGCATGGAGGGGTTGGGTGGTGAGAGGTAATTGACCCTCTGTGAAACAAATGAATCCTCAGGGGAATGTGGCTCAAATGGATGTTTAAATGCAAACAGTAGTCAGTCCACTCACTACACCGGGCCTGAACTACACAGACCCTCAGTCCCTGCTGAAATCCTATAAAATCAAATCAAAGAATCTGACATTTTCACTAACCAGAGGCCCTGGCGCTGTTTCCGCTACAATAACAAATGGACTAATGGGACGAATGGAAATGAAAGTTGTAAATGAAAGTCACGTTAAAATGCCTGAGATCGGAGTGAGGGAGGGAAGGGAGAGAGTTGAAGTGAGAGAGAGGGTGAGATAGAGAGAGGGAGAGAGAGATTAGTGGTTAGGTAAAAATGTTTATTTTCACACTTCAACGTTCCCAGCTCAGTGTGTGTGTTCAAGATCAACAGACCTTGTGATGAACAACCTGTTCCACACTGGAAATACATTCTGTGAAACACAACAGTCCTCTGTAGAAATCCTGCAAAGCACTGACTGGGGAGTATTGAATTACAGCTGTACTGTGCTGCAAAGCAGCGGAAGAAATACACTTTTACTCCCAGTTTAGAAGATAACACATTTATCTGCAGGTCTCAGCCTCGACACAGACACAAATCAAGCCGTTTTGTCTCTCGGAGAAACCCATCAAATCAAGTGTGCAGAATCACACCTTCACATCAGCACAGAAACACAGCTTGCTGTTTTGATATTTAATATTTAGTGTGTGCGTGTGTGTCTTGAAAGGATATAAGATTTGTATACCCGCATTTGTAACTTCATGGAGAGGTCGGAAAGGATTTAGCCAAACCCAGGATGGCATTGTTTAGATGTAATTCTTAAACAGAGAGTAAAAGTGCTTTCAAAATTAGATTTAAAAAAATATGATAACAACCCTACCCTAACAAAACACAAAACAGAGTTATATCACAAAATATAGGTAAAACAAAATCTATTGTTTGCAGTTCGATGTGGTCGATGACTAATTCTGTTTTGTTTAAAAGTATAATATATGATTCAGTTCTAGGGTATTTCTTTATGTATTTATGAATAACTACAATTCTGCTTAAAAAAAACATCAATTATTTAATCATGCTTTAATCGACTGCACATGTAAATATTTTTGTCCTCCTATGGAAGACAAGTCACCACGATGTGACTGTGTCAGCAGATTTAGTTCCGCACAACATTAAAAAAAGGATCTGTATGAGTCTCGATGTATATTCACCCATAAATCAAACTTCACACACTGAGCTCAACAGAGATCTCGGCCTCTTCTGGCCCTTTGACATTTGACTTTCAGTCACAGTCATCAGCCACAAGCTTCGTGTGTGTAAAAGTGCTCTTTATAAGCACCAAGAGATGGCAGTATTTCACAGAATATGTGGCAGAGAACAGGTAGGCAGGGGATTATCAGGAACCACTGCAGCACTGGGTTTACAGCTTCTTCAATTTAAATCAAGAGGAGGCAAAAAAAAAATCGGGGTCTTGTAAAGGAATATAAGAGGAGCATAATGGCGTTCCATTCCTTGTTACATCTTTAAATGTCTTGGTCTAATATTTACATCTCCCTGATGGATTCAATACCAGCACTGGCCCTTAGTTCCACTGTGTGTTTAAAACGATAAGAGAGTGAGTTATAAATGTTGTAAGAGCAATACCGCATTTTGATTGTTGAAAAGAATGATTTCCTGGATGCTGATTTTAGAGTTATAAGATTTATTATAGGTTATAACAGTAACGTTCACTTCTTTTTAACATAACAATGAAGGCAGACTGTTTATTTAGAAATAAATAATGCCATACTGTTCCCTGTTCCAATGCATCCATTCAGTTAACCATATAACATACAACCTATGGTTAGATTTATGCTCATAAGTCACTATCCTACACACTGGTGTCACACTCACTTGTGCCCTTGACGGAGATGTTTGTGACACGCGCGTTGAGAGGCAGCTGCTCAAATGTTCGGGGAGGAAATTAAATCTAAATAAACAAGTTGCACCAAATGTTTCATCAGCTGTCACAATTCAAAAAAAGCCGGGTCACGCAAAGAGAATAGCGACTCCCCGTGTGGTTTTGGAAAACCTGCCAAAGTTTTGACAAGTGGAGAAAAAAAAATCTAGATATAATCAGCTCCTGGCCAGCTTTGACCTGCAGTGTACTTGTCTTTTTTTTTTTTTGTTACATATTTTATAAATTATTTGCAGCAGAAGTAGCAAGGATAATATTTTGTTGAACATATTTAGTTTTGCTGATACCTAGAATTTTATAGGATACACATATATATATATATATATATATATATACATATATATATTTGTTCCTGGCTCACACATGTTAGTTTGCAGCATATGACATTGCATGTCGTCTGTCTGTGTGTGTGTGTGCGCGTGTGTGTGTGTACACACCCACGGAAAAACATCCAGCAGATGACACACGCCAGGATGTGCACGAGTTCCTCTTTTTCTTTCCTGTTCTGAGCATTTATGTGTTTTCACGTGTGTGTGTGTGTGTTCTTGTATTTGTGACCTCCTCAGTGCCTTTTCTGGCATAAACACTGACCTTGTCAGGACCAGTAGTCGTCATGCAGACCAAAACTTGGTCCTAATGAGGCACAAACTCATTTTCTGAGGAACTGTTTAGGGCTAAGATTCGAATTGTGGTCTGGTTAAGATTAGGTTAGGTCATTAACTGGTTGTGGTTAAAGTTAGAGATAAGGCTTTTTTTTTTACTGGAAGTCAGTGCAGTGTCCTAAGAAGAATAGCTGGGTAAACCTGTGTGTGTGTGTGTGGCAGAAGTCTGGCTTAGGCCTTTGTAATGAGCAGCCTGGGTTCTTTCTGGTTCATCTGCTACTCTCCCTTATTTCATGCTGTGCTGCTCTCCAGCTCCAGTGGTCCAGTGACAAGAGTCCTGACTCTTTTGCTCTCTCTGCCTCTCTCATGGGCTCTCTTATAGGTTCCCTTGTTCTCTTTTTATTCCCTTACTTACACTATCCTTTTATTTTTTTTTAATATCTCACAATTTTCTGTCTCCCTTCATTTTGCCTTCTTTCTCATCGCCCTCTATCTCTCTCTCTCTCTGAGCTGTTGCACCTTAAAATCTCAAATGGGGGCAACGTGCGGATAGAGCGAGATGGAGAGTGAGAGAGAAAGAGGTAAAGGAGCATGCATGATTGGTCACTACTGCTCCATACCATTCATTCCAGTCAGCAAAGGGAACTGCCCTCCAACGCTCCAGCTCACATTCTCCCTTTCCTCCACAGCCACCACCTCCTCCTCTATGGGCCTCTGTGGAGCAAAGGGGTCTGTGCTGCTTTAGTATAGAGCGAGTTTAACAAGACATAACAAGACACACACACACACACACACACACTCTCTACATGCTCACGTGTGTGCGCACCAATCCCTACTTCACTTCTACTTCCTCCGCTGTGTCTCCTCTTAAAGCTACAGTAGGTTGCACGTTTGTTGCATCTACTTGGTCCTTTTCATTTATCTGTCCGTGTGTTTAAAGCCACACATGCTTTGATTTATGGCACTGAAGGTCTGGAAAATAATGAAAAGGCTGTGTCCGTCCGCCGTGTTTGCCCGGCACAGATGCAGCCAGTAAAGTGATGCTGTCTCACTGTCGTCCTGCATTTACACATACACTTTCATTGAGTGCACTGAAGGGATGAAGGCATGAATATGGAGTATTATTAGAAAAAATAATGAAAGAGGGAAGAGCGGCTATGCCTTGACTTATTTTCCTGCTTTTTATAAGGGGAGAAAGGATGTTCCACAAAAGGTCTAATAAAAGCAGGCCTCTCTGAGTGGAAGCAGAGCAGCATGTTTTTTAAGTGCATAGAAGGAGGCCAGTAGTAAATGAGTGGGAAACTGTCAGTGACTGAGGTAAAGGTATGCTGTGGAACTTAAAGCTCGGGTCAAATCTGTTCCGTCAGTCGAGTTAGCCAGCCACAGAACTGCGTAATTAAAGTTTTATTATTCATTTTTAATTATATTTCCAGTAGTCATACTTTTAATTCTTAGCTCTGTATCTGTCATGTCATCCACCCCTTATTGTCCTTCTTGGGACAAGTTATGAACGCAGCCTCACTGTGGTACCAGCCAAAAGGTACAGGAAGTAGCTATTTTCTATCCAACGGTCCCTTTACACAGCCGCCATTTTCATACTGATGACTTTAACAATGGCTCTGTTCACTTTATGAAACTCGGGACAGTGTGACAGTGAACCAGAATGCACCTTGAAAGTCGAGAAGCTGAATGGGACTCCTATGATTTTTCTATGTTGACCTGGCTGTTGTGCAAAGAGTCCATGTTACTGCGTTAGACGTCTCCTCACCAGCACTTAACATGGTATGAAGCACCTGTGGAAAACTAGGGCACGGTTTAAATTTAGAGAGTATCACATCATGGCTGAATAGTTGTAAACTTGTTAAATCAGTGTGTGTCCACACAGGAGGTAGCATGCATGCTAATGTCCAGCAGGCACAAGGATAAATGTGACTCAGAACCCGGTGAACGTGTCAGGAGGTTGTTTGTTTCTTTACAGCCATCAGGTGGCACCACCAACACAATTTTAACCTCAGACAGTTACATATATCTTGCAAACAAGACGAACGGAGACACATATAGTGACACATATAGTGACACGCATAGTGTGACGTTGGACCAGTTCGCTGACAACAAACAACAACATTTAAAGTAACACAAAGGACAGCAGCTGTCGTTTGTCTCAACAAGATGTCAAGCTTTGTATGAGAAAAGACTGCCGACTTGTCGTGGGTCTAGCTCCACCCATACCGGAAGCGCCAAAAACTAACGGTGGAAACACGCCATTAGGTCGGTACAAAACTAGGGGCAATGCAACATGACGCTGTAGCGCATACGGTGAAAACCATTTTTAGGTTCACAGCAGTTTGACAATCAACAATATAACAGTAGAACATTGAGACATGAACCTTGTCAATGTCTTGATTATTCTTTGTGACGTAATCACTACCATTATAGTCCGACTGCCATCTACTGATGAACAATAATATTGCTGAAAATATCTTAAGATAAATACACTAACAAATAAACATGTAGTACAATTATAATATAATGAAACACCCCCACACCTTACCTTTGCCATGATGAGTGTTGATTCAAACTAATGCATAGTAATGGTTGATGGAGGGAATCTAAAGCCATTATTGTAATACTTACATTTAGGATTTAGGGTTAATATTATTTACAGTGTAGGTTTAGGTTTTTTTTTTCTTCAACAAAACTTAAGAAAAATATCAAGTTGTGACAAAATAAATCTGACCTCTTTCATCTTGTTTGGTTCCAAATATGGCAAAATGGAAATGTTGGGCTTGGACATTTCTTTGTAGCTCTACTGTATTATCATAGCTGAACTTCAATTATTTTGACAACGCATCAAACCTTTCCAGAAATGTAACCAAACACTTACAAATATCACACAATCAGAATTATTATGTCGAATAACAAATCATGAGCTGTAATTATGATTCTTAATCAGTTTTTAATGAAGACGGTGGCGTTATTAGTGATTGCAACAGTTGTGCGACCCTTGGTTGATGATGATGATGATGTGTTATTGCATGACATAAGAAAAGTGTGTGTTTGTGTGGTTGTGTCCTATAATCACAGTGACAAATTTGTGTTAGTGATTTAAATATGCAAGGGTCAGTGATAACTCCTCTGTACTGAAAGGATATGGTTTTTGTCCGTCTGTGTTTTGTACGGTTATGTGTCAAATGTCAGTTGCCTCATTTGGGTGCAGAACTCTTCACACCGTCCTCCCTGTGACAGCGATCCTCAGAGAAAGAATCAATTTACACCACACTATGGATATTAAGGCAGGTGATAAATATAATCGTCTCCGGCAATCACCTTCCAAAGTAGCTGTGTAACTGTTTTCTGCGGCGTGAAATCCTTTATCAAGCCGTCGCTGGTTGACAGAAACAATTATCCAGAGAGGGAGGTAAATGAATAAAATTATGGAAAAAAATAATGAAAAAAAATTATTGGAGCCCCCTTGCACATTTTTGCCCGTGGCGATCAAAATGCAACGATTTCCCAAACTCTTATCACGAGCCCGGCACTAGAAACGACATGGGCTCTATATCACGCAGTAACCCCCACCCATTTTTACAACACACACAAACACACGCATGCACATTTAACACACTCCATATTTGGTGTAATCACACTGTTGTGCTTGGGCAGTGGCACTGCAGCTCATAATGGACTAATCTTTGCTGTGAGACGCTTCCAAAAACAAAATAGTGTGGTCATAGTGTGCACATGCTTGTGTGAGAGTGTGTGTGTGTGTGTGTGTGTGTGTGTGTGTGTGTGTATAGAGTAAAAAGCGTGTTCTCAACAGGCTCACGTACTTGACATACATTTTTATTGCAACAGGAAACACTTATGCCAAATGCTCCCACGTTCAGAGGTGACTTGCGGTTTTGAAACAGAGCATTCCATTCCGATCTCTGCCTGGGAGCCGTTAAAGAGAGAGAGAGAGGGAGGGAGAATTAAATGAGCCCCCCTCTTACGTTGGTCCCCTGCATAGTATTTCCTGTTAGCACAGCAACCGGACAATCTTTATTTACCCTGTGCTCATTTCCCTAAATTAATCCCCCTCTCCCACATCTATGGCATGGGATCTTGTTTTTGTACCTAATAAAAGTTTGGTAAAAGCTCCACAATTTGTTCCACTGGCAACCACTGAGCCCAGAGAAGGTTCTGGGGCTCGGCGGTGATAGCTGGTTCCCGCTTCTCTTTTCTTTTAGCGCTGTAGTTATCAGCAGGGAGGATGCACCACAAACACACACTTGCCAACATCTTTCACAGAACAGTCGACCACAACAACCAGCTCCTCCACTGTTTACCGTGTTGAATTGACGGGAAAGATGTTTTGTCAAAAATAAAGAAATTAACCCTTTTTTTTTTTCTTTTTCCAAGTCCACACCTCAGACTGGAAAGTGTTCCTTTCAAGGTGCCACGATACATGCAGTTTCGAACGGATCTCGGTCTGTGCCGACATATTTTAGAAGTGAATCAGCATCTGTTTTCCATTGGCTGAAGTGTTTATGTTCAGTGGTGAGAGGAAAATGCATGATTGTAGTAGCCATTGTTGCACTTCTCCAGACAACTACTGTAACTTAAAGTGAAGTTGTGCTTTGGTTGCACTGATTCCTAGGTTTCATCCTGTAATGTACAATGTCATTAAGAAATTCTTTGATTCTTCATTCTTAATGACTTGTTGGTAACGTATTCTTTTCAGTAAGTCCGTCCTCTCACCCTCCACTCGTGTTTTGAATGTGTTCCTTCCGTTTCAAGAATATACCGTTGGTGATCCTCTTAACTCCGCACAAATCTAATTTTTCTCTGGGCAAGCATTTAAATGCTTAATAACTGATAAGTGCAGCTTATACTGTGTGTCTGTGTGTGTGTGTGGTTCCATCTTCAAATGGAGAGAGATAAGAAACTTTCATGATGGATTTTTCTTTTTTTCTGCTTCATTCACAGCTGATTTGGTATCATTATGTGTATTCAGCCTGATTGAACTTGTCAGAAGTAGTACGCAAACGTTTGGCATGATAATGCTGCTTTCTCCCCTTTTGTGGAGGTTTCACAATGACAAACCATCACAGATGAATCTTTAGAGTAAAAAGAAGGTTTCATGTTGCAAAATGAGAGCACTGATGGCCATACTGTGCCCTCTAGCCAAAAATGAGAAAAAAGAGGAATGATGAGAGGAGGAGACAGAGAGAAAAAGAGAGGGGAATTGGAATAAGCAGTATAGGATATCCAGGAAAAATACAATTGCCACAGCTAAGACAGGAATAATGACTTTATTGAATTTGACTGTGGTGCATTACAGTGTTGCATTCTTAAATGATTGACTTTCCTCTTTTTAGTGTTTTCTTTTTTCCGTCTTATTTTCTGTTCCTGTTCCTTTTCTGCTGAAAAACAGCGACACAGAAAATGATCATATATTTAGGGTGTCGACGGCAAAGTGGTGCACAGCAGGAAAGTTATTGGTTTGAATGCCTGTGTGTGTGTGTGTGTGTGTTTTCTCGAAGTATTCTTATCTTCCTCCCACAATCCAAAGACATGCAGACTGGACTTTGCACTGGTGACTAGAAATTGACCGCAGGTGTGAATGTGAGTGTGAATGGTTGTCTCTGTATGTCGGCCCTGTGGATGGCTGGCGACCTGTGCGCACACCCTGCCTCCCGTCTAATGTCCACTGGGATTGGCTCCAGCTCCCTCTGTGACTCTCAAAAGATAAGATTATGGATGGATAGACCATGCCTTACCATACCTCAATTAGAACAGAAATGTTCCACTTATTGTGTATGACAATGCATTCTGAACTTAGTGGGGAATATGCATTTTGTGCTTGATCTTTTCCCCTCAAATTAAAAAAGACATCTGAATTTAAGGATGTAGTCACACCTAATTGTCCGTTTCCCTGCTCCAAACCTGATGGGAATTTGCAACATTGCTTAATTTCTTCAGCTGCTTCAGTTCATGCTCACAAAAGCACTCCAAATTGTAATTCTAAAGTCATGTGATCAGAAATACTGCTCAGTTATTGCAGACATGTAGACTGGTACAAAAAGACAAATCTCTCACTTTTTCTACATCATGAGGCATTCACAGTTTAATGTTGATGATGAGCAGTGCCCCGAATTTGGCAGGTATAGTCGGTGAGCATCATGTCATCCATATTCCCCAGTGAGGAGCTGAGAGAACCAGGAGGAGAACCACTGAAAGTCAGAACAGAGTCATATGACTTTTACCATTAAATGAGATCCATACTTCAGGACTAGGAGGTAAAGATATGCCGCTGTTTCTCACTCATGGGGGAGGAGGGTCCTAAGCTGCAGGTGCTGTCCTCAACCTCCTGCCCTCAGCCAAGCATCTGCTTACGGTGATGATGCTCGGCTAGGAGGAAGAGTTTGGACCTGCCAGACATGGAGGATGGATGTGCCATTCTCATTTTTATTGTTCAGAAGCTCTTCTCCCTGTTCCCCCTTTTCCTCACTTGCTGATATAGATGAAAAGGCGCCGATAGATTTCACAACAGTGATGAAATGTTCCAGATTTCTCCTGCAAGTGGTCAGAGGCTAGAGTTCAGTTGAAGTCTCAGACTGTGTTCACACCAACCCAGACGAACTGTACTAAGGGGGTTAACACATCAAAATCCAACTCTATTGCTATCTGCTTGTAGTCAAAAGTGAAAGTGCACTTTATTCAGTTTAGTACAGCCCTGATTTGGTAATTGAAATTCTGTGTGCAAACACAAACACACATTGCGCCCCCACAAACATCAACGTGCAAACTCCGTCACAGGCTGACATGCACGTCCCACACACACACAAAAGCACAATATAGTGGCACACGTGTGACACGTATTCCCTTGACACTCGTGCACACATTCACTCACAGCCAGGCAGATTCCCTAAACTGTGACATCCAGGACCGTGCTATAATTACAAGGCAGATGAGCACATGGTGACAAAGCGGTCTCGGGAGGGGAGAGAAGCGACAGAGGTAATGATATCTGGAACAAAGAGGCAGACCTGAGAGAAACAGGTTCAAGAGTCGGCTACAGAGCCACACAACACCACAGGCATGACCTTGGAGAACTTTCTGGAACACCCGAGACTTTCTCTCTGTGGCTTTCTTGTACATCATGTGTGCGAGTGTGTGTGTGTGTCTTCATGCTTCTGTGCGAGCAGAAAGAGCTTGTGCATCTGCTCATGAGTGTGCGCGAGTAGTTGCGTGTGAGCATGTTGCTTTCAAAGGCAGACGTGTCCTCGGGGGAGGAAAACCCTAGAAATTGGTTATTGTATCACCGAGGCTATTTACCTATTTTGGGGATTAACATATTTAATTCCCCTTCTTAATCCCATTGGAATTAATGCCCTCACATTTCCAATTATCTGACTAAGTGTAACGCAGAGGGAGTCAGGGCTTCTTCTCGTGTCTGTAACGGGGTTTAAAATGCAGGTAGCAGCTACAGTGTGTGGCGACTGACTTCAAAAGACAGCTTGTTTATGCTGTGGTTTAAGTGACTGACTCATTTTTGTGGTCTTTAAAATCTTAACTTTACCCAACCTCAAATGAGGGTTTTATGAAAGAATGACACATGAATTGTTGCTTTTAATCTTCTTCTTGGTTTATAATGAAAGATAGTTTGATGCTGTACTGTGGAAATACAGTGTTAATGGTGCTTCTGGTCATTGTGTCTCAAAAGAGAAGAAAATTATATTTGAAAAATCCAGGCCTTCATGATCACCTTCATCACTTTGTTTTTAGGTAAACAGCCACAGCAGTTCACAGAGCTATTGGGTTTTCGGAGATTCTTTTTTTTTTTTTGTTAAATGCAGAAAAATGGTCTGAGTTTCAAAGGCATTGTGAGATGTAACAGAATAGTTTAACTGGAGATCAGGTCCTTTTAATGCACAAGAATTTGCAATTACAATCTGACCTTTAGTGATGCCTAGTGCTTGATATGTCTGTGCAAACATCCAGCACAAAGCTTTCATGGCAAAATTAGATAGCATCAACCAAAGACAATCATAAAACAAAAGGTAAATGTGGAACTTTTTGAAGTTAAAGTTGTTTAACATCAACTAACTGATATGAAATACCCTTTCCCCTCAGGTCTTATCAATAAAGCATCTCTTTCCGTATTTCATCTTGCCTCCCAGTCAGCCAGCAATCTTTTCCTCTTTTATTCCAAAGACAAGTTTCAATCTGACCCATGGCTGGTTTTCAAAGCAGGACTGGGTTACACAAAAACTGCACAGCATACATCAATTCAGACTAAAACATCTAGATATAATTTATGCGCGTACATCTGCACTTGCACACTGTCTGTCTTCTCTGAGCATGTGATGATAAAGTCGGTTCAGAGAACAGAAGAATTGAGCTCTCTGTGACTCTGATTCATTTACAAAAAAATTCCTCACAAATCACAGCTCATATCTCAGAAACAATATGGCAAAAGACGGGATTACATAGCGTGTTGTACAGTATGAACGGGCAAAAGCAACATGTCATGTCTTTGATGTGAGCATAAAGATGCACAAAGCGCTTCCTCACTGTGCCGTACAGTATTTGCCCATTTTCATACGTCACAGCCACAGATGAGTGCATTCTTCATTAATCCAATAATTACCCAAAAGCTGCAGAGAGCAAAGTTGTGAACAATTAAGATATTTTTTCCACTCCTGCATGTTCCCAGTCATAATTGCAATGTGCCAGTTCCTGCATGCTGAGTGAACAATGGCAACATAATTTAGGTTCCATTTTGTTCAATATCCCAAATAAAAAAAAATGTCAAACTTGATCCAAAACATGCTCATCCTCTCATCAATGGATTTTTTTTTTTTTTTACATCTGCTCATCTTGAAAGCGAGGGAAATTTAGAGACACTTTGTCTCTGGCAATATCAAAAGGCTATTCACTGGCATAGCCATTACCCATAAGCCCTCTATTGTGATACTGTCACAAGACTCCAGTCCATTCGCAGCATCGACAGAACCGCGCTCCTGCTAACAAACCATTAATGAATGCATCAGATTCATGGATGTAACATAAAACGCCATGACATACCAAGTCATGGCATGTTGGCTTGACCCTCATGTGCATGAATGTGCGTGAGTTGTTTGATGGAGAAGAAAAAAGGAATTTGATTTCCTTTTTTTATTTATAGTATTTCAGACTATATTTAAGGCTATAACATAATAACTGATCCAAGTTCACTTCTACTGATTCTGTACATATCCAGCGAATACTGTGGCATTCAATCTGGGAAAAAAAAAATATTGTAACAAAACAACAGCTTTGCAGCCTCTCCATTATCACCTGTACTCAGACCAGTGACCCAGGATCTGCACTCTTGGGCAGCTGAACAGTAATAATCTTCAGAGATTTACCTTTCCAGTGTAATGAAAAGGTCAGGAACATCATGCATTGTAATGCGTGATATTATGCAAGGGCACAGTTTCAGGCAAATTGTACAAGTAAGACAGACTGGTAAGCTATAAGCTATGGAAAAACTGTGGAAAAAAAGAGGTCAGGGCATTAGCTGAGGGCTGTTACTGACTTAGTGAATGTGAAAAAAAAATCTCAAATGCTAACACTGTTTTTGCTCATGTCTAGAATAAAATTTAGAAACCATAAACTAATGATATTGTCTGGGTTTTTTTCATCTATGACACAAAATTATACAGATCTTGAATTTACACACTAATATGTAATATTTTAATATGTGCACACAGATTAAAACTTTACCTAAAAGTTGTATTAATAATTAAATATCCCACTTTAGAATCAAATACCCTCCTAATTCTGTAATAACAGGCAACAATGAATAGAGCAAATGACATTTTTAACAAGGAGACGCATGGTCATGTCAATCTTGACACATTCTCCTGCCTCCCCTCTGTATAAAGATCTCTTTATCTGCCCTCTGAAGTGACAAGGCCACTCCAGCATCTCTCCTCTCCGACAGCACTTGTTCTGCTACTTCAATCCATTCCTGTAAAAGAAAAGGCCCAGTCTTTCATTCAACGAGTTTGGGTCCTCCTCCTACTTGTCCTTCTTTGGTCCCCCCACCATAGTCCATTTGGTGTTGACAATTCGGTCATTATACCATCTTCATCCTGTCTGCAAACCCCCCCCATCTCATCCCACACTTCTGCGCTGCCCTCTGTCCTCTCCTATCACCCCTCCCTTTTCGCTCAGCGACTATGAGCTATATTACTTTGACCTCAGCCCATCAATCTGCTTCAATTGGATAATGATCTGTAATCACGTTCTTTCAGGGGAGTCTATAAAACGAGCTGGGGCCTCAGCACCCCTCCTGAGAGGGCTCCTTCTGTTCCCCTACCCAGCCACACATTTGATCCAGACGCTTCTCCTTTCAGCTTTCAGGCCCCCACTAAATACCCTCGCACATGGGCAGCCGCTGCAGCCGACGGTGGGCCTTGTAAAGGGATCAGAGGGAGGTGGTGGTGGGGGGGGGGGATTGATGGCTCCGCTGTTGATTTTTCACGGCCCCCGCTCTCTAAAGGAAAGGGTCTAAGAGGGACAAGCAGGAGGGAGCGGGGACATAGGAGGTGGAGAAGGGGTGTTTAATTCCAGGCTCAGCTCCCACCAAGACAGGGGGCCTCTCGCCCCCACATTAAAGCTGACCCTCCATTAGGTTGTTTTGTACGACAGGCTTGTAATCGATAGACCCTTATAACTGAGCAGGAGGAATGGCGAAGGGTGGGACTAGATGACGTTAGGGTGAGTGTGGGGGCAGCGGGTGTCATGGGTGTCGAGGAAAGAGTAGGAGGAGAAGGATAAAGAGAGATTAGGATAAGGTTGATGGGCAGGGAGAAAGAGGCAATGAATGAGTAAGTAAATGAATGAAGTGGAATGGAGGTAAATGAAGCCATAAGCTTTGCCTCCTCCCACTCGCTCTCAGGCTCTTTCTTTAGCTAAATTGGTTTTCAAGACAAAAATAATCCCAACATGAGAAGAAAGATGAGAATCTCGTAGATAAAAATCAACGGAGAAAACACTGGCTAAGTATGATCCGGCACCAAATTTGACTCTCTTATTTTTTCAGCAACTTGTCCTCTTCAGTTTGTTTGGAGAGGGAAATGACTTAATGTGTGTTACTGTATGAGATCTTAAGTGGAGTTATCACATGTGGAGATAAGATCTGAGGCGGGAGAGTGAACACAAGGGGCTGTTTTCACAGCATATTGCACATTTCCAAGTCAAAGCTGACCCGGCGCGCCACCTCAGTTAACAGTTATCAATTGTTCTCCAGCGCTTCCATTGAGGCTGGTGGCGGGGCAAGCTGCGTCTCCCATCATGCAAAACACACGTGCACGTTTTGAGCACAGTTCAGGAGGCGAGTGGAGCAGCTTGACCGCCGTTTAAAACGCCATCAGTTCAGCGGGGGCTTTTGTGTAATCTCGCCTGCTCTCTTGATATAAAGGCTGTGGAGTTTTCAGGGCCATGTAATATATTGATGAATTAAGCATATTCCCTCTCTCTCTCTCTGTTTTCTCAATGTCTCTCTCTCGCTCTGAAGTGAGGGGCCCATCTTGTATTATTCTGTCTACCCATTATTATGTCAGTTTAGAGCTCTTACATGTGGAGCATATGCCTATTGAAAAGGTGGCACCATGCAAGGCAGGCACAGATGGAGTCACCCTCCCCGTCAATGGACAGACAATAGAAAATGGAAATCAAAGTTAAAGGGGTGCATCCAGCTCCATTTAGCCCACACAAAAGGTGCTTGTAGGAGGCAGGGTATGTGGAATGAGGGGAGGGGAGGGGAGGGAGCGACAGGGCTGGGGAACACGTCCCAAGACACAAGAGTCCATCCTCAGCTGGCCTCTCCATCACTGTGGTGATAGAGACATGCTGACCCAGCGCTAGACACCCCAACCCTCTCACTTTTAACTCCCTGTCGCCGGGTTGATGAACTGTGCTGAGCGATAATTGAATTCTTGTATTTGTTTTTAATGCCCGGGCCTTAAAGCACTGTTTCTCACCTAAAATTGCATCAAACACTTTACGGCGTTAAATAAAAATTTAACAATAAGACCCACAGCTGTCCCTTTTTTTCTTTCTATTTCCTTAAAGAGAAGTGCTGACTTGGTGCTAGGACGCCGTGGATGGGCTCATGAAAGAACACAGCGTGGCTTTTGCATTGATGGAAAACATTTACTTTGGAAGATATCTCACAGATAACATAATCATTTCATGTCACGGCTTAAATCTTAAATAAAGTCACATGAAGAGATTGATTTTTATTCTGCACTAAAACTTTAAACATTTGTTCACATTCCTATGCAAATAAATAAACAAACCAAATGAATCTTGTCCTCAATTTTTCATCTTAATGTACTGAGACAATCATGAGGGCAACACCTACACCTTTGTTTGTTTACCATACACAATATCCACGATGACCTAATGGTAAACAAAAGCCTTAATAGAGGAAGTGGAATAAACCTGAGGAGGAAGTGAGGAGATGTCCATCCTGTTATTGTGGTGGATGCTTGCTTTGAACGCAGCTCTGATGTGACCCATAAAACAGTGTGTGTTGGTTTAAGACGCAGTGATTTCCCTCTCATTAAAGATAAATGCACTGTACTCCATACACATGTAAGACACCTCTGTGTTTGATGGCACAGTTATTGTAATCCCTCTTAGGACATTTGAAAACACGTCCCCACGTTTTGCTCCGTTTAAAAACTCCATGATGCAAATATGGTGTCCGTCAAACTCGTTCCTCACACTTAAATTAATGCTTAATCTAGCAAATGACATATTCATGTAAATGACAACAAAAAAGGTCACTTTTACACTAACAGTGAGAAAATAACCACTGATTTGTTGTAAAAAATAACACTTATTCATTCAGGGTGCACAATTAATCACAAAATAGGTCAAATCTTGCAGTGATACAGAATTGAAAAATCTAATTCACATATTTAAATGTGTTGTTTGTTGACGCCAGATGCCAAAACGTGTCAAATGATCATGTTTTAGAATTTGTTAGTGAAAATGATAGTGTGGAAGCAAAATCGATCACTCGTCCCACATATGAATCATATCACAATTGCAATATCCGTCAACGTAATCACAATGTGATGTTTTTGACCATATTGCACAGCTCTATTATCTACTGTTAATGTACACAGAAGACGGCGTATTCAGTCGTGCATGAAAACATTTTAATTGCCTAATTGTGTCTCAGTACGGGACATAGGAGTTAACAGATGTGTATTCACAATTTAATCAAACACATCTGTATGCATGTTAGGAGTCACAGTCACTCTCCAAATGCTGTGATATAACTTTCATATTTCTCTCTTTTGTGATGTAATTCTACATCTGTTGTGCCTGAATGGCAACAATCATTCATTTGATCTTTTTTTTTGTTACAAGCAGTGTCGGTGACAGTTGGGTGCAGGCGTCTGGGGAGGCTGAATGATGGCAAAGCCCAAATGAACCTTGGTCTGACCTTTGACCACCTCCTCCCTGCAACATCACCAGCTGAGGGCTGCCACAGAGGATCTGCTTGTGTGGTATGCCACAGATACACACATCACATGTTCCCTCCCCCAACCTGTATTACAGAGGCATCTTTTTTTATTTGTTGGGAAAAGAAATAAATTGCCACTGAAAATGTACTCTTTTTACACACAAACAAAAAGTCTCCCACAAACTGTCCTGGAAGATCTTTTCAAAATGGAACACATATCATTGGCCCACATTTGTTTTATGTGCAAGCTTTTTAATAATTCATTTTTCGTACAGTTCTTTAATCTCCATTCAACTCGTATGCCCTTCTGTGGTCTTTCTGTGTGTGCATGTGCCCGTCAAAGGGGCCATGACGTGGCTGCTGATGCGTAATACCCCCTGACATAATTGTGCTGTCAATTCACAGTATCTCTAATGCATGAATAACTCATGATTGCAAGTGTGATGTCTGCAGTGTGTGTGCCTCAAATCTGTTGTTTGTTTCCACTCAACGTCTTTTTGAAAAATCTCCTTTGGAGCTGAATCTAACCGTAGCAATAAATTGGGGCTATTGACTACAGTCAATAAAATGCATATTAACTGTATACATACTGACATTTTACACCTGAAGGGTAAAATATAAATTACAAATGATTTTTACATTACTGCATTATTCTAAAGTAGGAATTACTGAAAATGTATTAAAATACATTTGAATATCAGGTGAAGCTGGCAACTACTTTGTGTTAGCTTGGAACTACACAAATACACCACATGGCTTTGTAGAATTGGTCATTGTACACTCTGTCTTACATTGTTAGGGCATGTTTTTTCCCTTCTCTCATTATACATTTCATAATGCTGCCAAAATTGTCTCTGTTGGGAACCTGAGCACAGACACATGGCTGATTTACTACACACAATGTACAAATGAGGCGCCATGTTCACTGTTCAGCTGAGCTGAAGCTTCCCGAACATGTGTCCTTCCTTCCCCTCCTTTACCCGAGCCAGTCTTTACTTCTCGACACAATATCCATCCAATTAAAGAAAAAAGAGTTCAAGGAAGCAACCGACCAGAGTACACTGAGTGACCTTAAAATTCTATATTGTTTTGCAGATGTATCTGTGTGAGTGCACTTGTGTCTTCTGCCTCATTGACCACCACAGACATGTGCAGAGCACAAAGGCCACTCCACTTTACCCTGTGTGGACAACATGAAGAATCAGCTTTGGCCGTTAAGCAGTCAGCATGCTATTAGTTTAATAGCCTGACAATGATTGCTCCAGAGTCTGGTATAAATTACAAAACATAATGAGACATTGCTTAGAAATTAGAAATATGAAGGGCCTCATTTCATGAAAGCCACAGATGTAGTCACCGGTAGTCAAGTACTTGCCTTGATGCCACTAACTGTCCAAGGGTGATATTTTCACAATTTTACATTTGATCCTCTTGCATTTAACAGGGATACAACATTTCAAAAACACTTACAATACAGATACAAACACAGAGACACATTGACCCAATATGCCACAACTATAATGGCAATCCCCCGCAATAATTGGCTAATTGATCCAGCCTGTAGTGAGTCCAGCCCACCTCCTCTCAATGACTTATCCAATCAATCCAAGCTGTCATCCGAAATGACATGTCCCATAACAAATTACGGCTAATGAAATAACCATCAGAATGTCATTACATGGGCGGTCCAAAGCATTATTGCCCAGCATGGCTCTATATGTGCCTGTGTGTGTGTGTGTGTGTGTGTGTGTGTGTGTGAGAACGAGAGAATGAGGCTGTGTGAGTGTTCATAAACAGGTGTGGTCACTCTATTATTGTTCCACATGCCACCTGACTCGTGGGGCTAACGGCTCTGTTGACACGGTTCTGTCAAATTTTCTAAAATGGTGGTGTTTTACAAGCTAAAATATATCAAAAAGATATTTTACACATATAACACCTTCATGGCCTTGAAATACCACGGCAATATTTGTTTTATAAACATGGCTCTGTGTCTTTTGGAAGCCGTACTTTGTTTGTTCTCATTACCATAACACGATTTTCGTTTAGCTTCCTCGTGTCTCGTGTACTATCGATATCTCTCCGAGAAAAAAAAGACGATGGCAGCCCACGCTCTCCACTTGAGTCCAACCCTTCTTGTTCCATTCTGTAGCCAAATCTATTGCTTTCCTCCTATATCCTTCCTCCTCCATGGCTTCCACCACCTATTCCACCATTCCAGAGCTGACAGCAGATGGTGTTTTAATAAAGTCCAGTAGGAATAGGACTGTGAGTAAACAATGCAGCACATGCCAACTTAGTAATTGCTGGGCACTATTACAACCCCCGTGTCTGGCAAAGAAGGGAAGGATGAGAGGCAGAGGAGATTACAAAAAAGAGAGGATGAGTCAGACACACAGTGAGAGGACAAATCATGAATAGAAAAAAATAAGAGAACAGGGAAATCAGTGGAGAAAAAAATCAAGAGATGCAGCGGAGGCGGGGGCATGATTGGGGCGGGCAGCATGCACACATATACACCTAGCAGCTGGAGTCAGAAAAGCACAGCTGGTGAAGGTGCAGGGAGGCCACAGGGAGGAGGGGGCTGAGGAGAGCTGGGACGGGCTGGTATAGGCTGTGGCGGGCTGGTATAGGCCAGGTCTATAGCCTCCAGGCTATGGGCTCCAAGCCCAGTCTCTGAGTCCCAGGCCCTGTTCTTTGGTCTTCAGTGCTGACACAAGGCCAATGTAGTCCCCTGTCAAAACCCCAGTCAATGGTCAGACACATTCTGGAGGAGGTGGACTCAAGCAAGACCAAAGTTAAAGATTCCGTTCCATGTAGCTTGTGTGTCTCTCCTTATATTAGCCCAGGGATGACACACAAAACAGTGTATGAGCCTCAAATTCAGAACATCAGCTGCCTGAACGTGTAATACATATTCACTCTTTACCTATGTGCAAGAATCCTACATGAATACCTACACACGCATACAGTATTATTTCATTCTTTATCAGTGAGCCTTCATTTCAGAGTGCCGTGATTGTGCAGAGAGTTTTCCCATGATGCACCACCATGAGCCAGAGACCATCCTCCTGCAAATCTGATTGGGACCTTATCTCACACACCTGTTCCCCTGTTTTGGCTCAGGTAATTTAAAAGAAGGTTATATATAAAGGGGTGTAACAAAGAAAGAAAAGACAAGTTCTGGTCCACACATAGTCTGCTGCACTGACTGCACATCCAGTATTGAGGTTTATGACGGAAAGCCGGTAGATTTGTTGTCTGTAAAGTCGCTAAATATGTAAAAATGACACAAAACACTTGGTTCACTGTCTTGGTTTCTGTTATTAATGTGTAAAACATCGTCTTCTGTTTTTTGGTGTAACGTTACAGAGCAACTTATAGTCCTGTCACATGTACGTCTTGCTAACCTAAGCAGAGTCCGCAGCTTTTTATGCTCCACACACAAACTAAACTGCACCGCTCTCACTCGACCATAGACACACGCATCATGGCCCTTACAGAAGCCACAGCACTCTTACAGCACGGGAGGAGCAGTCGTGGACTGTTTTTCTCAGGTGACCCTGATGACCCTCAGTCACACCTTGACTCAGGTGAAACCTCCCCCCACCTGAAACTGGGTTGGGGGAGACATTGTTTAACATGCTGCTCTAGGCAAGTATCCTACAGAGTTCCTGGATATTTTTTCCATCAATCAGTTAGAACTCATAAAGCAAGTCTATAGTTGCTGACAATGACCTGGATGACTGAGCCTTCACAGACGGAACACAAAACATGTTCTAATAGTATTGTTAGTATTTTCTCTCCATTTTTACTTTTGCGTTTTTCTGCCATTAGTGAAAGTGTGTTATTTCCTCTGTTCTTGATTTTGGAGAGGCTTTGCAAAGTTACTACACTGAAATGTTGGCTAAGAAGAGCTAAGCGCTTTCCTATTTCCCTCAGCTGTCAAAGAGGTTCAGCTGTGCAGTGTGTCAGAGAGACTTCACTTTTTATTTACACTGTCAAACATATTTGTTCATTAGGCCTTTATTTTTGTCTGTATCCAAATTGAGTACAGTAAAGTTTCTGCCTTTTATCCACATGGAAACAATGATTTGGGAGCAGTGAAATGGTAAAATGGGTTCCAGAGTGGGAACATCTCAATCTCGTTGTTCAACCTGAAACACCAAGAATAATACAGCATCATTTATCTTGATGTAGGTAAGTTTCAGATATGTTTGCTTTAACCAGCAGTGGTAACTGCTGAACTTATTACAGGGCAATAATACAATGATATTTCACTTTTACCTGGGTAGACCTTTGAAGCACCTGCCTCAGTGATATAGTTTTTGGCCCTTGTCAAAGGCAATTAGAGGGAATTGCTTTTATTTTAAGATGGGGTTAAATGACCAGTCTCCTTAACCTTGACGTTTTCTGTCGGCATGAATATTGAATGATTCTGAATCTTCTGTTCTCATGCTAATTGAAGCGGGGGGTGATATTACATATTTTTAATTAGGGGCTGTTGTATAGGGCTTAAGCTTTGAGTCTCATTAACTTAACCATGAGGACTCTATCAATTATTCACGTGGAGTTGCGGTGGTGATTTGAGGAAATTTCCATTTTGTGGAAAAGTTTTTTTCCCCCTGGAGTAATTATAGTGACGTACACCTCTTGGACCTCATCATTAATTCCAATCCTCATGATTGGAAAATAATACTTTTTTTTTTTGCATCAGCACAGGAGTATGAATGAACTTAAAAGACTGTGGATGCATTGACACCTTGAAGTGCTGACGGATAATGCTAGGCAAGGCAAGATTGTATGAAGTTAATCCATATGGAAGCTAACACAAACATAGTGCCGGAGGACATCACCCAAACGCAACATCAAACGGCCTCCTGACAGGTTTGCTGATGAGCACAAACAAGGCTTCGTGTCAAAACACAACTTCTCCCCTCTGACATCTTGAACTTCTGTCCAACCAAGTCTTCTCACATACTTTCAGGTCTTGAGAATTTGCCATTTCCCCCTCAAGGCAACTAAGCAGAAAGATGGAAAGAGTGAAAGATGAGAGAATGCAGCAACTCGGAGGGAGAGAGAGAAATATGAGCTGCATCTCCTCACCCACTCTTGCAAAGATGTCTTCACCATAAGGACAGTCCCCGTGGATCTGCCATTTTTATTTGAGCACCAAGTGCTCTACTATGTTGCACTCCAAACTTCTGTCAGTTATTACCTGAGACTTCTAACTTATATCCAGTTTGCCAGCAGGTTTGGGTTCACACCATTAATCTTGAGCAGGGAAGTGGGAGAGGAGATGGCAGAGGGGAGTTTGTGTTAGGTGGAGGAGGTGGAAAAGTGGGTCAGAGGACTCGGACCGAAGCGAAGGCAGCTGCCCCTTTAGCACCTTGGTATTCCTCCTCGATCCTCCACAACGTCCACGCGCCCTCTCAAAGGTGTGTGGGTGACAGTTGGTGAGGGACCTTTGAGAAGGCTGCTGATTGGCTCAGGCTTTACTGTGTCAACTAGATCCTGTATGAAAGAATGTATCTTCAACAGCACAGTCTCTCAGTTCACATCAGCTCATGAGGTTAAAACGGTCACAGTGAGACGTACTAAAATTACTGAGCATTTGTAGCCAGAACAGAAACACCCAGCTTTATTTATTTTGGGCACATGGTTGGCACCTTGATTGATATGGTAACTATGTCTTTGTCATCCGTATGTGTGTGGGAAATATTGTAGGAGCATTGATAAGTAGCATTTCTTGGTTGTAACACATGATAATATGAGTAAGTGTTGCCTTTCAGTCTAGCCATTCATCTCTGACCTCTGCCATCGACAAGGCATTGTTGTCCGAGAACTGCCGCACGCTACATATTTTCTGGACTATTCACTGCAAACCTCACAGACGGTTGTGTGTGTGTGTGTGTGTGTGTGTGTGTGAAGATCCCGGAAGATCAGCAATTTCTGAAATTCTTCGACCATCCCGTCTGACACCATCCACCATGCCACATTCAAAGACCATTAAATAATCTCTCTCTTTGAACTTCAGCGGGTCATCTTGACCATGTCTGCATGTCCCATGCTGATACTACACTTTCCCTTATTCTTCAGAATAAACTCGGTTCACACTTTCAATACAGAGGAGCTGCGTTTTCAACACCAGTGAGGCTGGGAAGAACATAACCATAGTTTTATTAAAATATTGCTTTTACACCCCATCTATCATGAGCACACTTTCATGGGTCGCCTTTTTAAAATTTAATTTAATTCTTTGACCTGTTTCGAGGGAAAGCGCTAACATGTGTGGGCTTTCAGTTAAATTGCACTTGTGACTTCATGGATCACGTTTTCAATTACTTCTGAACACTGCATGCGTGAGGGGGAGAGAGAGTAGATCATAAAGGCAGAATGCACCCACAACAATTTTATTTACTGGAAGTAGTGGTATGGAAAAGTGAGATTTAATGAACTATATGTTAAACAACGTGAAGGTAATGGAGTACAAGCGGAAGTCTCCGACAGACAATGAGTGGTAGTCGACTGACTGCACACTGTTTGTGGAGGCAAATCTGAACTCGAATGCCCGACAAGGATAACATTAAAGTTTGCGTATAGGGCTTGCAGTGAAATGTGTTGTATATTTACTGACGCTCACTACAAATATGATGAGATCATAACATGATAATGTTATCTGTCCTCGCCGTTCACGGTGTATGTTTTGCTTGACAGTGTTTTTCTTCAAGTTAGCATCTTTGACATGGCTGTAAACACTGCGCTGGCAACAAAATAGTAGGGCTGGTTTGTGTCTGTCCATGTTGTGACTCTAAGGAAAAAACAAATCTCTTAATCAAATCTAAATGTACACCAATCTACTTCTTTACAAATATTAACAGAAAAGACTGTAATATATAGTGGATTAGTGTCAGTGGGGGACTTGATGTCCCTGTAGAGTAAATATTGCATAGCAACAGTGCAGACTCTATTTGTACCAACATTTTTTAAGGATTTTCATAAGGATTAAGAGCTTTACCTTGGCTGTAGTTACCCTGTACTGTCATAACATAAATCTACCAACATTTCTTTATAGGGGTTTTAGATCAGAAATGGCTCAATTAGGGTTTTAGGTTTTAAACCTTTGCTATGGCTTTCCTGTCATCCCCTTTAAAGATCACCTTTAGGGCATTTTTTGTGTGATTAAATGCTGAACCTGTTACAGTTATTGAAATTACAAATGCTTAAGTAAATGTTGCACAGGCACAATGTTGCAAGCAGGAAGACAATGCATGCCAGCCTGTAACACTGTATTCATTTAACTGACCCCTACAGAAAACTTCCAGTTACCCGTTCAAACAAACAAAAACATACTTCAGATATTTCTTTTTTTGCCGTTGTGTAAGGATAAAGACAGGAAAAGGATTCCACCAATGAAGTCTCAAGACTGTCGTATAATTACAGGGCTCAATCATGGAGGTAAGCCGAAAAGCTAATATTGACTTACCACATAACCATTCAACTGGTTTATAGCACCTTCCACTGAAGAGGTGAAAATGTAGCCGCCTTTTTCCTGAGGGTGAACTGTCTTCACAGGCATTAAAGAAGAAAGACGTAGAAAAATCACTCAGTGATAGATATGAGAGTGCATCAAGATCCCTTCATGCCATGTCAACCACATCCTTGGGTGAAGAGGACATGAATTAAGCTGAGCATTTGTAATTTTAGTGTAGTTCTTTTCACTCATTAAAAGAGAAGAATACTCAGTAAGTGTGTGGCATCCTATGATTGTCAAATGCTTATCAGTTGTTTTTTTTCATTGATGCACTGACTGTTGTCACTGCCTACCCAAGCTACAGCACAAGCTCAGAGCCCCAAACATGTGGATGCAATTTCACTGGGATGCTTTGTTTTTCTCCTGCAAATCATATACAACGTCCAGCTTTGAGGTTAGAAAATAAAGAGCTGATCTGGGAAAGAGTTAAGCAAGAGAAGAAGAGAGACAAAATCTGAATCTAATAGTTGTGGAGCTACACACATTTCCTTTGATTATGAGGTATTAGTGTCATCCACAGGCCCATTGGCAAAAAATACTGGGCTGTTGACCACATTGGAACAAACACAAATGTCATTGTCTATTAATTCAATTACAATCATATTTGAATGGATCTTTCCCGCTCTGTCTTATCAGTCTTTCTCCCGGTAGTTTTGAATAAGTACTCTCAGGGGTTCGAAAATGGAAAAAACACACAACTGGATTGTATTTGTTGAACATGCGCTTAGAGGGAAAGGTTTTGTAGAAATGCTGATTGCATTAATACAATCCTTAAATGACAGTGCTGACATTGAAGATATGTGCTTGTATTTATTTGTTTATTTACTGTTTAAGAAGGTCAGTTCTCTGGTAAACCAATTGACTAAACAACTGTAACCAATCACTGCCTCAGTGTCAGGGCCCACTCCAATAATGTCTGAGTGAGTCGGGCTTTTTCCATATTCACAGTGCTGTTTTAATATAGTGTAGATAATATGTACTTTGACCTTAAAAACCCCACAACAGTTTTAAATTAGATTTCAGACCTCATTTTATTATTCATCTTATCTTGTGGCCAAGATTCAGCCCCATAACTAACTCAAGCCTCGTGAATGTTTCCAGCTTGTGTGAAATCACTGGGTTAATGTCAAGAGTCTAGGTTCCCATAGGATGGCATGGATGAAGAAAAGGAAGAGCCATTTTGTCCTTGGATTATGTGCAAAATGCACATGTCTTTAATTTCAAGAAAAATGTTTTCGCACAATATTTTGAATCATCATCTTCACGACTAACGTTGCAGTGGGGATAGTATGAAGGAAGACAGAACAGCTCAGGCCTACAGGAAGTGTCAAAGATGGTTCAAGGAGGCCATTTTTCACGCCGGACAAAATTGAAGACCATTGCCGGAGTCAAATAAATGTCATTCAGCCATGCTGACAAATTGTATGAGTAGTGGCATGCAGTGCCACAGAGGCATTGCTGAAGCACTGCAGCGTAGCCTCTGTGTAGCCTCCCTCTCCCTCACAACCTCCCAATTAATCAGGCTTATCTTCACCTCCATCACTGCTGTTAGTCACACAGGAAAATGCTTCCACTGGCGTGTGTGTGTGTGTAATTGTATGTAAGGACCAAAAAAAAGACATTTTGCCTCATCCTCACAACTTTAAAGGAGTTTTTCAAGCTTAAGACCTGGTTTTAGGGTTGGGGTTCGGCTATTGTTGAAGACACTCCTCATAAGTATCGTTGTATAAGTTAATAATTGTTGTATAAGGTATAATTGTTTTAACCCTTTAACAACTAATCCTCAAAATGTCAGTGCTTTTGCCCTTTTCTCCACAATAACTTCCAATATCTGGCAGTTATTTACAACAATTACAATTTACTGCGTGTAAAAATACTGTTTTAACAATTCGAAATGAAGATAAACAAAAAGGTTTATTTAGAAAACCACTGCAGTTGTACATGAACAACAGATTTTGAAATTTGAATGGTACAAAACATATTTACAATAACATTTTTTGTCTCTCAATGTGTAAACACAGGCCAAAAAATGGAAACTATGTACAGGCATTTTTCCAACTCTCCTCTTTGATGACAAAGACGCTGACTCGCAGGCTTCCTGCAACAGCGTGAGTAAAAGTACCACATATTGGTTTGGTTTTGACTTGCAACTTCTCAGCTTTCAGTAACTGTTGGATTTTTTTGGAATTGCCGAAATGCAAAGTGCGCTCGCGGAAACGTCTGCATTATAATAAATAAAATAAAAATGTTGGTTTTCATAAACTTTTCTATGTAGTTTAGACCTTGCTAGATGGAAGCCGCCATCTTGCTGCATTATTTTTCTACAGCCTCGTTGGACACACCAGCCAGAGTTTGCATTTCTGGTTATAAAGTGGAAGCTTAATATGGAAAAGAAGAACAACATCCTTTCTGGCATGCAAAGGCCAACATGGTAAATGTTGATTTTAATGTATTCTCTAAAACACAATATACTGTAAAACATATTGCATATCTATACAGTTACAGTAGTATCAGCTAGACAACTACATTTTAAAAGAGACCTTAATTGTTTTGACTTAAATGACCACCTGCCTTCACAAGACTCAAAATGTTGACAAACTGTTATACATTTTAATATTTGTGCAGTTAAAGCCTACAGTAAACTCACTGTAGGCTTGTAAGTGTTTGTACACAGAGGAGGACTATATTATACTCGCTGCTGTATCATGTCTGTGTTTTCATTTTCACTTGGTCACTCCTGCTGGAAAAGTTTGGAAAAGAAGTTAGTTTTTTACTGTTGTCTGTGTGGAATGTTTGAACATTAATCTTCTCCTCTCTGCTGTGCCTCTTTCTCGACCCGCAGCCCTCTCCTCAATTGCCAGTTTAATGCTGACAAAACCATTTTGTGCATCTCCAGCCTGTCTCCCGACACAGTGGAGCTCATCACTGAGTTTGCATACGTTGTTTTTGATCCTGTGACGGAAGACAATATAAAGGAGTTAACGCTAGTAGCCACTACGCTCAAGGTAATGGGTATCATAATAGTCTTCTTGGACCTCCTCTGTGAGAAGTTCTGTCCAAAGAACTGCGTAGGCATCTGGCGGTTCACAAAAGTCTGCATCTATTCTGAGCTGCAGTGCAGGATATGGTGCTTACTTCATTTATCACTTTGCAGAGTCATTTAAAAAGACTTCAGCACGAAGACGGAGTGCACTGTGTTTGAAACCATCCTTCGTTGGATTACCCACAAACCTGAAGAGCGACAAAGGTACAACAGCTTTCTGTCACTTTATGTCTGTTTACTGTGCATATTCAGCATTGAGCAGATGGTGTCATCCTGACTGCTGCAGCCTAAGGCTTTGTTTGGTTCATCTGGGAAAGTGACATGGACTCTTGACTGCAGAGTAAATACTACAGCCCCTTAAGTTAACACATTCTGTCCTCTTGTCTTTGTGTAGTTCCAGATGGCCTTGACAAGCGTTCCGTACGACATTCATGTGAAGACCAATGAGCTGGTGGAGATCAACGCTGAGTGCAGGCCAATGATCAGTGATGCCACCCAAATTGTACAGCATGAGACAAAAAGTCCTTTCATGTGTTTTCTGCTACCCTCTCGCTCATCCTCGTTTACACAGTGCCATCACAGTGCCAAGAGTTTGGAGGAATTGAGGCTTATGATGCCTCTGGTGACCACTAGGTTTTGTCTGACTTTTAACATTAGTCGGAGAATAATTTGTTTTTTTAATGTCAATTAAAAACGTTAGTCCGACTACATACCTGGATAATGCCATTAATAGTCCATAGTTCATAGAGACATAAGCTTAGTCAGACTGGAGTCAGACTTGAGTCGGACTTGACTTTCTGTGCATCCAGCAAAATTTCCTTCCCGTCTTTGACCCAGAAGTAGAAGGAGACAACGTATAGACATGGCAACCACAAGAGCCATGCTTGATCTAATTTTTATTGCAATTATTATGAACAGCAGACACGAAACATACAGAACCACAGCACAAGTCAGACTATGGCCTCGGTTAAACTGCATGTTAACTTCCTGGATGTCACTGTGGCAAAGCATGTGCATCATCCTCAGGCCAATAACAGCATTGCTTTCCTTGGTGGATACATCTACGACGATGCTAGCATTGACTTTGAAGGTGTGTGTGTGTGTGTGTGTGTGTGTGTGTAAACATAGATTAGATCTGAGCACATACACCTGACGTCAAACTGTCCACGGGTGTAAGAGCAGGTTCGTCTATGTCAGCGAAGCTACTAATGGCTAATTGAAGACAGATGCCAGCTGCACAACATTGCATGATGAGGTTTGTGAAACGAGAGATTTAGAAATAATAATAACCATAGTATGATCTTTGGCAGTTGTGTAGGCATGCAATTGGAATAGACTGTATGCAGAGATATGAGTGAACGTGACATAATCAGATGGGTCAATATGAATATGTATGAATAAACTATTTATTATATTGCATACATGATGCATAGTAATTCATATTTGTGTAAAATCTACTTTATATGGGTTAATCCAGGAGAAACAGTCATCAGTGTATTTCATTGTCTATCCTTTTCTCTTTAGATTTGCATCTGTGGTGGTTGAGTGATTCTCACTCAATCCTAGACTGGTGACCCAGAGACCAAGCGATGGACACTGATCGCCCCCATGAGCACAAGACATCGTGGGCTTGCAGTCGTAGCACAAGAATGCTATTTCTATGCAGTATGTACTTAAAACACTGCTGACACCCACACACAAAGAGTCAAGGCCAGCAGTTGTTTAAAGCTTGCTAGACTGACTTAGTGGTCAGTGACGTCCACACTGACCTTACATTTATATTGTAACTATTGTATATATTATACCTGTACATATTTTATCTGTTAATCTAACTGATAAAGATGTTTGTGTTGATATGTAATCGTACAAATGTTACCCCCAACATATTTGTCTCTACCACAGGTTAGGGACCATAAAGAAAATGGCTGTGTGGGCAGAGCTGAGGTCTCCACCCCTCAGGACAACACCTGGAACTTTGTGTCCTCTATGACCAGACAGTGCAGTCACTTCAGCCTCAAAGTGATCAATGAGCAGATTTATGTTGTTGGTGGCCACACCTGCTCACTAGACATCAGTTCAGGCAAGTGCTACGATGGTACAAATGATCAGTGGTTTTTGACCTGTAACATGAAGAACCACAAACCCAACTTGAGGTGCTGTGTGACGTTAATGTCCCTTTTGACTTGTCATTTATATATATTAAGTACAGTTGAATAGACTGTCTAATATCCACAGGCAACAGTTTTTCTCTGTTGCTTTGGGACATTTCTTAAATTATTCTTAACACAATGAATTACATGTTTACGACTACTCCATGTTTAAATCAGTCTCAGCTCCATCTATCCAGCCTGACTGATTTAGCATTTCTCTACCACTTTGCTAACAGTACACATCTGACATGGTGTCACTCATGGCGCAATTTACTAAAACATTGTGTTATATTGTGAAATGTAACTAAAATTTGCCTATTGTATTCTCACAAACTCACAAAGCAGCACACGTGCAATGTCCAGGGTATGCATTATTGTCACATTTACATTTAAGTTTAAAGTTGATTAGATGAAGAATTTGAGGTCAATTGCAATACAATAGGAAAATGTAAAATAAAAATAATTTTCAAGTTTAATTAATTAAGTTCTAATTCATGTTTTATTACTTTGAATTTCTGTGATTAAAGTTACTGTATAAAATAATAATAATTAGAACTCTCTCTGTGTAGGTTTTTTTTTCAAAACAAGCTCATTCAAAAGTGTATATGTGGGAGAATGAAATGTGTTTGACATTAGAACTCAATCAGGTAACAGAAACAAGACCAAGTATTTCAGTATGTCTAATGGAAGAACTGTTGTATTGACGATTTCTGTCACAGCACACAATAATATCCAACAAGCCAAGTCAATTTCTCCGCTGAATCTCCTTGTCTACACAACATCGTCTGTGTGATTAGAAGGTGACAGCTCACGCATACAGTACACACACGTACGCAACCTTATCACACATATACACATGGTCTCCTTCTTGACCCCATTGTACAGTATATACCCATAAACAGCCTGGCAGACATGCAGTGTGAATATGCATTCAGTGTCATACTAATTTTCATTGTTGTGATAAAAATAAACAGGTCGGGGGAGCTAAACCTAAATGCTCGAGGGTCAAGCTGCACTCTACTGACAACAGGGGTGGGGGTGCTCAGACTGAATTACCTTGATTCAGCACGACAGCCTCATATCACTGTCACCAGCCTGTTTGGAAGGGTTCGATGGGGCAGTAACGCTAAGTTGGGAAATAAGCTGACTGCGATGGATGTGTGTTGACAGTATGCTGTATTCAAGGGCATCACAATGTAATGAGCGTGAGGTGATTGTCACATGAACAAAAAATCAACCAAGACATTATCTCACTCCCACAAATTGCCCTTACATCTTAAAATACTCAGGTTATGTTGTTTAGGGACATATCCTCCATTAGTGTGTCTCAAGCTTCATCTTCCTATTGCAAACGTTTAGGTGTGTTATCCTTTTCTCTACAGGTGAGTTGCCACCAATGAGCACTAGGTGGTGCCTGAACACAGTCCACACACGCACACGTGCACGCCAACACACACACACATTTCTTTCTTGATACACAATCATCAACTGAGTGTTCTGTTCACTCTTAGACAATAACAAAGCACCCTTACACATAAGCTCACACACACACCCCACTTCTCTACGTCACTCATCAGGCCTCAGCTGCACATGTCTAATACACATCTAATTATCAGTCTTAGGAAGTAGTTGCTCATTGTTTCAGGGACAGGCCAGCTGTGACACAATACCTGTGAAAGCATCCTCCCATTATATAGATTTTTCTTAAGCATCTGAGGAAAAAGATGAGCCGAATGTTGTGGTAAAGTCAGTGTTCTGCTGTTTCAAAAAGAGCATTATCATATATGTATATAAAATACACATATCCCTTCGCAGCAGTTTGTGTGGGAACTTGTCTCACTCCACTGACAGGATTTAAGACTGTTGATCAGTCACAGGGATGTTCGACGTTCTTGCTGCTGCTATCAGCTGAAAGAACATCTATTGAAACCAGGTAAATCAGGAAAACAATATTTTAGAAATACGTCTCTCTACTTCATAGGATATATGTTATTTTAAATCAGCTGTAGGGCTTTCCAGATCATAGCAAGCTTTTGCCCATCCTTGTCAGGTTCTGTTTATATACATACATACAATGGTGAAGTCAAGACATGGAAATTAGGGACTGATGATCCTGTGTTTGTGATGTAGTAAATGTTTACTGAGTCAATAGTGTGATTTATCATCGATACATGTTACAGTCCAGCATTATAATTTACTTGTCCACAGTTTGTGGAGCATAACATCAGCAAAACTGAACATAATATCAATTTAGTGAAATAAACAAGTCTGTATGTGTGTGTCTGTGTGTGTGTGTGTGTGTGTGTGTGTGTGTGTGTGATAATGCCTGTAGCAACAGCATGATTGGACCAATGGGGGTGACTGTTTGAGTCCCTGTGTGGCCTTTTTTCTCATGCTAACCAGCCAGTGTTAAGTGTTGTGTGTTGTCTGATCCAGGGGCTATACAGGGACAATGTGTGTATGTGCATGCATATTTGCCGTCATCTTCCTGTCTTGCATGTAGCGGGAAGGCGTGCGATGCGTATCTGCAGTTGCGTGCTCCATGTGCGTCTCTGAGCCCTTCGTGTGCTCGTCGGTGGGTCTATAGGGCAGCTGTGTGAGCATTCCTGTTGACGTTAAGCAGCTAAATAGTACCAGCTTGCTGGGCTCTTAACCTCCCCTCTCAGAGAGAAGAACTAATGAAATCCTGAAAGGCTTCCTGACTCCCTCATCTGGCTTTGTTTAGGCCCTGCTTCCCTTCCCTTTGCTTGAGGAAAACCATTAGCCCATTGAGAAGACAGTCACACAGGTCCTGGAAGACAGGCCAACACTGTCGAAAACAAAACAAAACAAAACAAAACAGAACAAAAAGGAAAAAAAAAAAACTGTAGTGGTGCTTGGAAGATCTCAGTGTGGCTTAGCGAATGCTTACACCTCCTATCTTTTTGGCAGCAGGAATTTTTGGGGCCTTGAATAGTTTAAACTAAACCTTTGTTTTTCACCCTATATAAAGCCTCTCTGAGCATTGTCAGACGTACTATTTAAAGCTCCAGTTTGTGACTGTTTATGATATTATTCTGCCTCTGTATTGTCTTTGTGAACTGAAATTGATTATTTGTGTGCTGCTTCTTAATCTGTCAAACACTACTATCAGACATAACTGGTGGAGCATTCAGTGTGTACCGCAGCAGCACAGGGGCAGATGGGGGCAAGAAGCATTTATGCTGTCAATGTTCTGAACAAACAGATTTTTTTGAGCGCTACTATTCACTTCTGAAAGACTCTGAATTGTCTAATTTTTACTAGCGCAGTGTTGCTATTGCCTCCATCTGCCTTGGTTTAAAACAAATAACTGTGTGCAGGAAATGGACTAATTTGACAATGCTATTATTATAGAATGCAACAGACATTTGTTTGTTTTTAAAGTTAAGATAGAAGAACATTCAAATAGTAATCGATGATTGTGATGATTGCAAAATTGTGGATCTACTGCAGTTGTTACTAGGCCAGTTAACTAGTTAGTGTTGTGCAGAAAGACCATGTGAATCTTAATCTGAAATCAGATCATTACCTTTTTATTTTACTTTATTACATAACAAAAGAACTGTGTAAACTAAAGAAAACACTTAGGCCTTAAGGCTGCTCAGTTTTCCCACAATGTCAAAACACTTAACCTGTAATATCTATTGACTTCTCATTTAGCCCATAACCTAAATACTCAGAAAACGTAATGGAAATCCATCCTTTACTTTTGGTTTTATGTTGCTCATAGTCAAATAGACAAAGATGGCCAAACACGTACTCTCCTTGGTAGAGGTAATTCCTAAAGAAAGGATGTGCATCATCAATTAACTTGGGAAAAGCATCATGTATAAGACCACATAAGCATTTTATTTTTTTTACAGTGATATTAGTGTGAGATTATTCTAAGCGTTTAGAATCAACAACGTATAGCACATGGATGACAGGGAAGTGAACAAATAGAGAGCTATGGGCAGAGATAGATGGATGGAAGCAATAAATTTAACTAAAGCGATCAGATGCACTTGCTGAGGAAAGACTTCTTCATCCGTGTCCTCTTCGCACACATGTAATAGCACTTCATTTTGTAGTTTATAGTTTGTGTATATTCAATAGAAGAAAATTATTTTTACACGGTTATGCCGTCTACTGAGAGACAGGCAAGTGGAGATGGAAGGGGGGCACACATGGCAAATAAAAAACTGTGGCAGTTAAAATTGAATTTGTATTCACTAGGAAGTGGGTTAACCCAGTTAAAAGTCAGGGAATCCAATAGCACAGGCTGATATGTGGTGTCGAGACAATCTCCTTTGGGGAGCTAAGGCGCTTGGCTCATATGCTGCCTATTCGGGCTCGTAGCATGCTTTCAGGTAATAATAATACATCATTTTGCTTAACAGCATATTTATGTAAGCACTCAGCGAGAGGAGTGCCTCAGTGTTGTTCTTTGAAATCACCTCCTTCAGATATGTGCCACTCGCTGTTGTTTTGTTTTCTCTTATCAGTTTTGCGAAGATGGAAAATTCTATTATGGAGTGTATTTGGTTTGTCACAGTCAAATGCCTTCACTTCAGGTGGGGGAGCAGACATCTCTCTCTCTCTCTCTCTCTCTCTGTCTTCCGAGTGAGTGTGTTGTTTATGGTTTATGTGCGTGTGTGCCTTTTCCACCACCCACAGTTCTTCTCTTGCTCAAGAGGAGAGGCATGTTTTATGTAAAAAAAACAAAAAATGAAGTGGGAAATGACAAATCTGTCAGTCTTTGTTATTGGAATATATTGACTGCCCTGGTCCATTGACTTTTTATTAGTGGAGTTAGCACAACTGTCAGCAAACTGGGAGAAATTGTTGCAGCGTTTGAAACATTTGAAGCTGATAATTTTTGTGTTCCATGAATGCGATGTTTTCAGTTTTTTATTTTTTTTTATTTGTGTGTGTCAGCAGCAAGCATGATTTTGCTTTGTGTCTATGTGGAGTTGTGTGTAGGTGCAGCTGTAAGCAGTGATGGTAATGGGTACAAAGAAAATGAGGAGGAAGAGGATAAACTGGAGACGGGGAGAGACCGAGAGAGAAGGAGGAGTATTTTCAAGGAGTCTAAAGCAGAGCGAGTTTGAGACAGCCAGACAGAGAGGTGGTTTCGGTCTACAAAGAACACACAGTTCTAGCCGCTAGCAGTCTGTCAGTGGTGGTCCCCTCATCCAGTCTGCTGCAGCATCTGCCAGTGCGGCACCAGGCTGAGCAAAACCCAGATCCTTTCACGGCCCCATCTCAAGACCAGAGCCTCATCAACTGTCTTCTCCACCAGATCCAGCTGTCTTCAGCTCTTCCTGCCCCATACCTCTTCACACCAAGCCACATTTAAGCCTGAATCATGACCCTCGGGCCTGCATCTCTTATTACCATGCCGTCTTTGCCTCGGCTTCCCCCCGCTCCATCGAAACATATTTTTCTGCAACAAGTCCAGCCTGATCCCCTCAAGACTGACAAACCACAGGTCCTCCCTTCCCATCCATATGCTCATTAAATGTATTTTACTTTGATACAGGGCAATATAAATGATCGATCAATAGATCTAAGTGGCTCAGTGTCAAATGATCTCCGGGGGTGTGTGCAAGACTTTCAAAGACAAAGTTTTAAAACATTACTTTGAGGTAGATGGATCTGTCGTGTCAGTGTATTCGCTGTAATTTATAACTCGGACATCGATATCTATTTGTGGGTTTGTGTTGTTGGCATTTTATCAGTCACACACCTTAGTTATTCTAAGCTACTGTCTCAGTTGTCAGTAGACCATAAAATGTTGAGAATGATTAACTTTTCAGTTAATTAATAACAAATGATTTCACCTTGCAGGCACTTGGATGTTCGTTCATCCAGTTTTTGACCTAAAGACAGCTTCATTACTCTTCTCCAACACCCTGTCTAAAATAATCCAGCTTTAGTTTGCTGATTTGCAGACAACATCAGTGGAGTGCCAGTGTAATGATGACAAAAACAAGAAACCTCTTTTTATTTTCATTCCTGTTTTTCATCGTTCAGTACTCTGCTTTCCAAGGCCTACCAAAAAATCCATAACCTTTAACCTTAGGCCCCACTTGTTCCTCTTCCCTGCATCACACTCTCAGTTGTTCCTCCCCGTCCTCACCCCCCATTCATTGGCGTCACCCTGCCACAACCATTCTCCTCCAGTCTTATTCCCATTTAAAGCCCTTTCTCTTTCCCTGCTGGGGCTGGAGAGGGGCCGAAGCCACAGCATCTCCCCACCCGTTAGCCAGGAGCCAGAGATCCCAGCCAGAGATGCCATCTGATACAAGTCTATCATAATGAAGGTCCAGCATGGGGCTAAATGAGTTTCCACCTCAGCCGCGTGAGGGGCTAATGACAAAACAGCCTCCCTGTGCTCCTTGGCCTGCCGCTAGCTTTAATCAGGGCATATGGCACTTGCCTAAACTGCTTGGCTATGAGGAACAGAGAGGAAAGGAGAGAAAGTAGAGAAAGGTCTGCGGAGATGAAGAAAAAGAGAAGAAAGGACATATGCAATTGTATAGAAATTTGCTGTTTGAAATGTTGCACTTAAAAATACAAAAAGCCCTGTGCTGGTTTTACATTTTTGTAATACTTATTTAGGACCTTGTATTTATTTCAGGCCACATAGGCAGGCCTGTGTGGGTGCCTGATATGGAGAGGAAATCACTAATAGCTTTCATAGATTTATATTAATTTGCAGGATTTAATGTGCCTTAAATGGCAGATGATCAACAAGGGAAAACAAAAGTGCATTAGTGCCCCAGTGGCATAAAAAGAGTGTGGAATGGGGTGGGAGCTTAACAAATAGGCTACTCCATTTTCATAGCCCACTTTGTGGCTCCCCAACTTATCCAAATTAGCTTAAAGGATTGATAATTCTTCACTAATATAAAACTGTTACGGAGCTTCTAAACTGTGACTTGCTCTTTCTTAGGTTTTGACAAACACTAAATAGAGAGCTTGGTTGTGGAAATTAAATTGAAATCGCATAACAAGGCTTCCTTTTAATTTGATTAATTCTTTGTTGTTGTTTTAGATCCCTTGTGAAGACACCCATGCCTCTTTGAGGTTATTTGTTCCACTGTCTAATGACAATTTTCTCGCACAATAACAGCAGTTAAAGAGCTGCCTCAGAGCAAGTTTTTTTTCTTCCCAGAAATCACAGACAAGGCTAAGCCAAAGGGGGACTAATAAACCTCACCCTTAATTCCACTGCAGGGCTACTGCTATGACTGCTCACACTATAACTCTTAATAACACGTACAACTACAGTCCTAATTGTATAGAGATTGATGTTCATATTTTCATTTAGCCCATTTGGTCCTGTTGGGGGAGTTCGAGGCTACAGTCATTTTTGAAATAGGTGTAAGAGACTATATTGAACCAAGTGACTGATGACCTCTCAGTTTCCAATATCAAGGCCATTAGAGTTACACAAAATTTAACAGATGTACGGGAGCTGATGGCGTCTATCTTTGATCATTTTCAATAATGGCTTTCACAAAGCAAGTCATTTTACCTCAGTGACCAAGAAAGATTAGTCATCCTCTCATTTTAAAAATAAGAGTTTCTCAAAATAATCTGTGTGCTGGTTCCGGTGTAAGCTGGTGTCGCAGTGTAGCAGGCTGTACTCAGCGTGAAGAAAATGAACCTCTGAAACCCATGCTGACAGTTTTGGTCCCTACTGTTCCTGATTTCAACAGCACCATAACCAGTCTTGGCAACCAACGAGACCCCAGTACGAATTAGCCCGTCATCAGCAGGGAGCAGAGATTGCTTGGGAAATCATGGAGGAAGGATCAGTTTATCCAGTCCAATGCCTTCATTGGCCGCTCCTTGAAATCATACTGAATATAAACTTAATATCTCATTCACACAATCCTTACTCATTCCAAACAACCGTTGCCGAGGTTTTCCCTCAGAGCTGGGTGATCGCTTGCAGCTGGGGTGCTTTGAGAACATTTTAATATTATGCAGAAGATTAGAGCAAACTAACTACATTATTCTCCAATTACACTCATTTCATCCAACTGATGTCTTTATATCCTTCCCCTTTCCTCGATTAGCCTAATGTGAAAATGGAAGGGGGGGGATGCGCTTAGGACTGTACCGATTGTTCCTTGGCTACCTATTATTTCAGAGCACCATTAAAAGAGAGCGTCTTGTATAGTAACTGTAAATAAAACGATTAGGGGCAGATCCAGCTGGGTGTTGGGGATGATTTCATTTCAGGGATCTGCTTATCAACATTCTTGGAAGGTTTGGAAGGATTGCAAGGGCCTGCCACAGAAGAAATGTTACCTTCCCCCCACATCCCACAATGGCTTACAGTCTATTGAAGAAGCCGCATTACAGTAGCAAATCTCACACTTGCTTTGCAGCGTTGTGAGGAAATAAAAAAATCAATTACATTCCCACACACATTCATGCCTTCTGCAACAAAACAAGTTCAAATGGCTTGCGTCTGTCGTGCCAGTAAGCTTACTTAATATATCGCCATGCAGGCCCAAATGACTGGAAAGTCCATGTGACAATTGTCTGTCAGTGTTGCAGATCTGCATGTGCGACTGTTATAATGCTGTCTGTCTATCTGAAGAAGAGACAAAGCATCCTCAACTGAATGAACTGACTTTTAAGAAGGACACTTTTTGAATTGTGGGTGTTCTTTACTATGCAAACATTACAAACAACACAGAAGAGAGCCCAAATCTGGAGAACTCCTCCAGTTCTGATATCATAGGTCTTCACTTGCAATGTATTCAACAAGTCTATAAGCCTTATTTAGCATGTAGTATCCTTTTTGACTTTTGGTCATCCATGGAAAAATTGATATATAGCATTAATCATGAGCCAAGAGCTCATCTTAGTCAGTTGAAACAAAGTTTCCTTCAGTATGGGTAGAGTTTAAAACAAATCTGACAATGTGGATAGTAATTGTGGATTTTAAGGAATATAACATGTCATGAAAACCAGAAATGTTTAGGATAAGTGGTTCAAAACTGGCCACAACACGCACTGTTGTTCTTAAAAATGCTCAAGGCTTTTCCCTGGATAACAGAGTATACATGTTCATCTTTGTGTTTATTTTTTTGGACGAGAAAGTAGTTTTCTTTTTCCTTTTCATATCAAAACCTTGATTTGTCTTTGTTTTCACTTGGGTGACTCCCGTAGCTAAAATGAAATGTTGAATAAACAAGTGATGGCTCATACAACAGGCACATTAATGTCATACACCTGCAGTAAAAGACTGGACCTTTTGCCTCTATCTTCTTAACTGTATTTAAATTTATTACACAAAAAAAGGAGACGCTAAGGTGTGTCATGATATACCCCGTCTCTCAAACATTTGAACTACTGCACATTAAAAGACTATGTATAATTTGTGTAAAATATTACAAACTGCATGCTATATTAGTATTATTATTATTGTTGTTATTATTGTTATCGTTAT